>NC_044400.1:27663538-27916038 GCF_006542625.1 Nomascus leucogenys
CTGGAAGATAAGACTGTGAACCAAGATTAACAGCTTTCTCATCAATGTGGCTTTGAGACCCTCACCTCACCATGCCCATCAATCTCTAGCTGCTGTGTCAAAACTCAGCTCCATCCCAGTCAGTTCTCCACCTTGTAATTCTTGCCATAAAATCAACCAGCCTTGGCCTTAAAACCTTATAAATACTCTTCCCTGATTTTCCCTTTGAGACACCACTGAGACCATCAAGGTGGTGTCTCCCTTGCTTTGTTGAGTTGGATCCACGTAGTTCTGCCTGATGGGTTTTCCTGGTGGGCATTAGGGGATTGACAGCTGACATCCTTGCTCTATCTGACTCTGTTAGTGAGCCCCTCTTGACCTCTCTGACCCAAGGGCTGTTCTCTGGGCAGTGTGAACAGCTTCACCTGCACATGTGCGTGGGAATGCAATTAGGGGTCGGGGAAATCCCCATCAGAGCATGGGAGCTCACCTGATCCTGGAACACTCTGCCAGACAGCCCATGGCTCACTCCTTCACCCCTTCCTCTTGACTCAAATGTGACCTTCTCAGGGAGACCTATCCAGACCTCCCTTTTAAAAACTGAAAATCCAGGCTGGGCATGGTGGCCAATGCCTATAATCCAGTACTTTGGGAGGCTGAGGCGGGAGGATCACTTGATCCTGGGGGTTCATTCTGGACAATATGGTGAGACCCAGACTGTATAAAAAAAATCAGCCTGGCATAGTGGCATGTGCCTGTGGTCCCAGCTGTTTGGGAGGCTGAGTTGGTAGGATTGCTTGGGGCCAGGAAGTTGAGGCTGCACACTCTAGCCTGGGTGAAAGAATGAGACCCTGTCTCAAACAAACAAACAAACAAACAAAAAATAGCAACAACAAAAACCAGAAAGCAAAACGAAACAACAAACCCACAAAAACAAAAAATACTGAAAAATCGCCACCCACTCACATACCTTTAGTATGCCCTGTCTTCCTTAGATTGATCTACTTTCTTTTCATTATATTTTAATAATTTATTTATATTTATTTATTTTTTTAGAGACAGAGTCTCACTTTGTCTCCTAGGCTGCAGTGCAGAGGTGTGATCATAGGTCACAGCAGCCTTGAACTCCTGGGTTCAAGGAATCCTCTCGCCTCAGCCTCCCAAGTAGCTGGGACTACAGGTATGTTCCACCATGCCAGGCTAATTTTTAAAAAAGTTTTAGTAGAGATGATGTCTCAGCATCTTGCCCAGGTTGGATTCCAGCTCCTGGGGTTAAGTGATCCTCTGTCTGTGGCCTCCCAAAGTGCTGGGATTACAGGCATGAGCCACCACTCCCAGCGTATATGTATGTGTGTGTGTGTGTGTGTGTGTGTGTGTGTGTGTGTATGTATATATATATATTTTTTTTTTTTTTTTTTTTTTTTAGACAGAGTCTCCTGTGTCACCCAGGCTGGAGTGCAATGGCACGCTCTCGGCTCACTGCAACCTTTGCCTCCCGGGTTCAAATAATTCTTCTGCCTCAGTCTCCCGAGTAACTGGAATTACAGGCACCTGCCATCATGCCTGGCTAATTTTTGTATTTTTGTAGAGATGGGGTTTCACCATGTTGGCCAGGCTGGTGTCGAACTCCTGACCTCAGGTGATTCACCTGCCTCGGCCTCTCAAAGTGCTGGGATTACTGTGGCGTGAGCCACAGTGCCAGGCCACCCATTATATTTTTAATGGAAATGAAAATATTATTTGGTGGTGGTGCTCCCTCTCAAAGACATAGCCACTCAGTTTCTCAGTTAGTGGTTTGAAATACCAGACAAACATTAAAATTAACCAGGCAATTCCAAAAATACAGATGACTGGGCGTGACTTACAGAGATTCTAGTTTGGTGGACTTGGGTGGGATGGAGAACGATTATGTGTGCCTGTGTGTGTGTGTGTGTGTGTATATGTGTATATATGTATATGTATATATGTATATGTATATATGTATATGTATATATGTATATGTATATGTATATATGTATATGTATATATGTATGTATGTATATATGTATGTATATATACATACGTACATACATATATATATAGCTATGTAGGTGATGAAGCTGCGCAGCCGACTGACCTACCTACATGTAACCAACAACAAAGACAAATACAGTCCTCATGGACCAGAGCCATCATAAAAATGCACACCCCTTGGTCTAGTTATTTCACTTCTAGGAGTTTATTCAAAGGAGAAAATCCCACAGGTACATGAAATTCTATTCAACTAGAGTGTTCATTAAGTTTTGCTTATAACGGGAAATCTAAGACTGAAAAAAATATATTAATATGTGTCAGAGACCTACACATTTACATTTCCTTTGTTTCAGATAGAATCAGATTTACCAACAAACATGTACCTCTATCCCAATGATGACTCGCTGATGACAAAAACTGGAAACACCTTAGTGCTCACAATTAGGTTGGTTCAGTAGAAAGGCACTGCCTCCATGAATGATACACCACTCCATCGTCTAAATGATGATAGAGATGAATATTTAATGGTGAGGGAACAATCTTCATGCTGTATTTTTTTTTTCTTTTTTTTTTTGAGATGGAGTCTCACTCTGTCATCCAGGCTGGAGTGCAGTGATGCGATCCCACCTCCCGGGTTCAAGCGATTATCCTGCCTCAGCCTCCTGAGTAGCTGGGATTACAGGCACCTGCCACCACGTCCAGCTAATTTTTGTATTTTTAGTAGAGATGGGGTTTCGTCCTGTTGGCCAGGCTGGTCTCGAGCTCCTGACCTCTGGTGATCCGCCTGCCTCAGCCTCCCAAAGTGCTGGGATTACAGGTGTGAGCCACCCTGCCCAGCCCTTCATGCTGTATTAAGTGAATAAAAATATAACTCTACTCACCAAATATTTATTGAGTATTTATTGTGTGTAGCTCAGGCTCTGTTCTAGGCTCTGGGAACCCTTCAGTGAACACAGAAGTCAAAAGCCCTGACTGCATCATGAGGCTTACATTCCAGTGTGGGGAGAGAGCTGACCTTATGGTGTGTTCGAAGGTTAAACATATTATGGAAAAAAGTAGATAAGTCTAAGGAAGAGAGGACATATTAAGGGTGTGTGTTTGGATGGGTGGGGGATTTTCAGTGTTAGAAAGAAGGTCTGGATGGGCCTCACTGAGAAGGCTGTGTGTGAGTCATGAGTAAGGGGTGATGGAGTGAGTTATGGACTGTCAGCAGTGTTGCAGGCAGAAGGAACAGCAGTGCAGAGCCGCTGGGGTGCAGAGTCCCTGGCACAGACAAGGACTAGCAAGAAGCCCTGGCAGGGCTGCAGTGGGGCGAAGGGAGGAGCGAGGTCAAAGAGATAAGGGGTGTACAACTCACAGGGGTTCCTATTGGCTATTGCAGGGGATTCGGCTCTTAGTCTGAGGGACAAGGGGAGCCACTGCAGGGTTTTAAGTAGAGGAACGACATAGTTACTTATGTTCTGAAATGATCATTCTGAAAGCTGTGTTTAGAATATTCTATAGCTGCACTGTCTACTTTGGTGGCCACTTGCCACTTGTGGCTACTGAGCACTTGGGTTGTGGCAAAGCCTGAGCTGAGATGTGCCATCAGTGTGAAATACACACTGACTTTGTATTATAAGCACTTAGTGTGAAAAAATGTAGAACATTTTACTGATTTTTATACTGATTGCATGTTGAAATGGTAGTATTTTGGATATATTGGATTAAATAAAGAATATTGTTAAAATTAATTAATTTAGGTTTTTCCCCCTTTTGAATGTGGCTACTGGAATTTTCTTTAATGTTTTAATTTTTAAGTTTTTATAGCTCTGCAGAATCAACTTGAGGCTAGAAAATTTTAAATTATATATGTGGCAGCATTCTGTTTCCACTGGACAGCCATAATCTGTAGAGGACACTTGGGGAGGTGACCTGCAATTGTACAGAGAGGAATGGTAGTGGCTTGGGCAAGGGTAATAATGGTTAAGGGGAGATTTGAGTAGGATTTATCTGGATGTATTTTGAATCAAGAAATGATGATGATTATTTTTTTGGACAGATTGAGTGGGTGAAAGATAAAGATGAATCCAGGATGATTCCAAGGTTTTGGACTGAGCACCTTGAAGGATTTAGATGGGAAAGATCGGGATGTTAAATGTGAGAAGTGCACCACAGAGCCAAGTGGAGGTGTTTTGTAGAGAGTTACAGAGGCAAGTCTGGAGTTCAGGGGAGAGGTCAAGGCTGGGGACATAACCTGGGGAGGGAGCATAGAGACCTATTTAAAGCCATGGGTCTGGATGAGGAGCCTGAGAGAAGAGAAGAGAACCGAGGATTGAGACCTGGGTTCACCCCTCCAATTTTGGGAGGCTGGGAGAAGAACAGAAACCACAGAGGAAGTGGAGAGAGGTCCAGTGAGGTAGGAGGAAACCTGAAAGGCTGATGTCCTGGAAGTGGGGAGAAGAAAGTGCCTCCAGGAGGCAGGAGAGGGAAACTGAGGCAAATGCCATCAAGAAGGTAGTTAGGAAGAAGGCTGAGATTCAGCCCTCAGACTGAGCAGCATGGAGGCCACAGGTGATCTTGACAAGAGCCCTTTGGGGGGAAGGTAGTGGTAAAAACTTGACTGGAGGAGTGGCTTGAGGAAGAGCAACCTCTCAGAAATTTGAGACAGTGAGTACTGCATTTTTTTTTCCAAAGAGTATGAGTATAAAGGGAAAAAGAGGAATGTGAAGATAGAATTAGGATTAGGTCATACACCAAAACGTCAGCAATTGGCCAGGCACGGTGGCTCACATCTGTAATCCCAGCACTTTGGGAGGCTGAAGCTGGCAGATCACCTGAGGTCAGGAGTTCAAGACCAGCCTGGCCAACATGGCGAAACCCCATCTCTACTAAACATACAAAAATTAGCCAGGTATGGTGGCACATGCCTGTAATCCCAGCTAACCCCAGCTACTCAGGAGGCTGAGGCAGGAGAATCGCTTGAACCTGGGAGGCCGGAGTGGCAGTGAGCTGAGATCACGCCACTGCACTCCAGCCTGGGCAGCAGAGTGAGACTCCATCGCAAACCAAACCAAACCAAAAAAACAAAAACAAAAACAAAAAGTCAGCAATTGGACCCCTAGGATTATAAATGTTACTTTTTGAAAAAAAAAATTATTGTATTTTGCTGTAATGTTTTAAAATTAATATTTCAAAGAATGAGTTTGAACAAAATTTAAACAAAAAGTTATAAAGCCAACAGTGGAGTTAGTACAACTTCTTGTTAGCCAAACCCTCCAACTAGCTTAGCTCTTGAACAGAGAATAAACTGGGTTGGAAGGCTCCTCAGGGATGCTTTCATATTTTCCTTAAAATGTGTGGACATGTCTCTTTACCTAAGATGAGATGCAATATTTATTTCTCCTTAAATTACTAGGATCCATTTCCTACTGGCCTGTCTCTAGAACAGACCTGAACTAATTGATCCATCACCTGTCGATGAAGGGCTTTTAAAAGGATCTTCTTACTCTTGAGTCTCTTAGAATGAAAGTCAAGAAGTTGACTGAATCAGGATTACTTCCTCATGACTGGTATTTAGGAAAGTATTTGGTGCAGCAAGTGTTTTTACTTGAGGAGTGCTTATTATTAACAGTAAAATAGTGGTAAGTGACTGTTCACTGAAGTGTTCACCAGGTGCCAGATTCCATGCGAAGGGCTTTACGTACCTTTGTTCATATAATCAGCACAACAACCCTATGAGTTAGATGTTATTACTTGCATTTTAATGGCTAAGGCAGCTGAAGCTCAGAAATCACACAAGTAGTGTGTGGCAAATCACGGACTCCAGGCAGGTTTGTCTGATCAAAACTCGATTCCTGTCCACTCTCAGGAGTGTGCCATACCAGGCGAAAGCTCCCTCCTGCTCCAGGCCCTGCAGATTGCTTTCTAAGACAGGGAGAGAGGCCGTGCGGGGGCAGGGTCCTATGGTGCCTCTTGGAAGATTTCCACCAAGGCTTCAGAATGAACAAAGATGGATTTTGTTACTGAAAGAGGAGCTTTTCCTACATTCTGAGCTTAAAAACTAGTCAAGAAACCTAAGCAGTAACGTCTGTAACCCTGGCCTATGATAGGGTTTTGGCAAAACCAGACTCTAGTGTTCCTGTGGGTGGGTCAGAGCCCATTTATCTCTATAGCAGAGGTAGTTAACATTACAGTGATGAGAAGTGGTCTGAAACTCATCCTGATCATTTATCCACAGATTGCTCCAGTGGTCATTTTATTCCCCAAATAAAGGACCCTTGTACAACTGAATTCCATTATAAGTCCTTTGTTATTATATGAACTTGACTATTTGGCCAGCCAGTAGCATCTCCATAGAGTATAGACATTTTTTACAGTGAACTCAATAAATATAACAGACACTTCCTCCAGCCTTGATTCTTCATTATGAAGGGGCATAATAATAGCAACCCTCATAGGGTTGGAGCTATTGTCACTGCTTAGCACGTTGACTAGCCCGTATTAAAGGCTCAGTAAATGTTAGCTGACATTAATAATAAATTCATATTAGAAGACTACATAATTAGCATATCAAACACCATCCTGAACATCATACACTGCTTCTTTAGCTGAAATTACATTCTTTGTAGGCAAATTGTGCTTCTAGGATGTTTAATAGTTTTATTCTCTTAAGTAGGTAAATATTCTTTGTATAATTTCATTTACTCTGTAAGATGAGCCAGTAAGTTGTTTTGTCCCTAGATAGAGGCATTGATTTTGCATGCCTGAGTTCATGTGGACTCAAAATTAATGAAGAAAATCTGAATTGACAAAAAACTACTGTATGTTGCAGATTGCAAATTTACTTAGCCAGATGTGTATAGTTTTTTATGTTGTCAACAAATAATCTAGTTTTTCTCTAACTTATAAGTTCTTCAAAGTTTAAAACAGCTTGACTTGATTAAATTGTTAGGTAATACATTTAAATATTTTAGGAAAAAAAGCGCAGTCTTTTTTTTTGAGAAGGAGTCGTTTGCTCTGTCATCCAGGCTGGAGTGCAGTGGTGCAATCTTGGCTCACTACGACCTCCAACTCCTGGGTTCAAGCAATTCTTCTGTCTCAGCCTCCCGAGTAGCTGGGACTACAGGTGCATGCCACCATGCCCAGCTAATTTTTGTTTCATTAGTAGAGATGGGGTTTCACCATACTGGACAGGCTGGTCTGGAACTCCTGACCTTAGGTCGTCCACCCATCTTGCCCTTCCAAAGTGCTGGGATTACAAGTGTGAGCCACTGTGCCCGGCCCAAGCTCAGTCCTTTTATCTCCACTCTCTTCCCCTCCCCTCTCTTCTCCAAGGTGGCATCTCTATCCTGCAGAGAAGGAAGGAGAGGGACTCTTGGATGGGCATTTGAGGTGGCAGCTTCCAAGAGTCCCTCGTGGTGAGTAGGAGTGGCCCTCCAGCCTTGGGGGTCCCTGCCCTTCATCTGACACAATCCCTCACATCGCGGTCCTTATCAGCATGTCTCTGCTTCCTCTTTCCGTAATTCCCTGGCTGGGAGGGGTGGGCTTTCCCTTCCTTTTTCAGTTGCATCTCTCCCTTGTAGAAAAGGACTTAGACTCTGGTCTCCCAGCCCTGGTCCTTGATGCATCACATAGATTCTAAAGACACTTAGCAAATCCTTTCTGGTTTATGCAATGTCTGACCTTCTAGCCTACTGTCTTCTTAAAGAGATCATGGTCTAGCTGTCTTCCGCCCTGGAGCAATACGCCACATTCCAGGAAATAGGAGGTTGCATGTGGAAAAAGAAGAGGTGGGGTTAAAATGCCTTGATTTAATATTGGCAAAATATTATCCCGTAACCGTGTTTTGGAAATGAGTGCAAACCTGGCCGTCTAAATGGCCACATTAACTTGGGTAACTGCCATATGTAAATAACATGCAGAAGTGGAAGGATGGACCAGATGGTTAATAACGGATGTGGTGATGGAGTGCTGGAGGAATTAATGGTGAATAATGACTGGAATGCTAACTGATAGTATTTCTAACACCAGGAGTGACAGTGAACAAACTCGGTAATAATTAGAAAAGAAAGAACAACAAGAGGGTATGTCAAAGTTTGTGTTAACTGAAGTTCCCATATGGATCCAAGATTGTGGCAGTGATTATTTCTGCAACACGAGGACCATCTGTTTCCTCATAGCAGCATCATTTAACAGTGAGAGGACAGGGCCTCAGCCTTAAATTCTGGGAAAACAAGTAGCTAGAACCAATGAGAAGGGAAATGTTGATGTTAATATATGAGTTTATTTTCTGTTATTCAGATAGACTCGTACTCCAACTTCTCTACTGTCTTTATTCATACAACTCTGGTACCTTCTTCCCTCTTTTCCTTTCCCTCCCTGTTTCTTTTCCTTCCTTCTTTTTTCCCTTTCTGCCTCTTTCCCTTCTTCTTCTTTTATTCCTTTTTTTTTTTTTTTGAGCTGGAGTCTCACTCTGTCACCCAGGCTGGAGTGCAGTGGCGTGATCTTGGCTCACTGCTACCTCTGCCTCCTGGGTTCAAATGATTCTTGTGCCTCAGCCTCCGGAGTAGCTGGAACTAGAGGCATGTGCCACCAGGTGCGGCTAATTTTTGTATTTTTAGTAGAGACGGGGTTTCACCACATGGGCCAGGCTGGTTTCGAACCCGTGACCTCAGGTGATCTGCCCACCTCAGCCTCCCAAAGTGTTGGGATTACAGGTGTGAGCCACCGCACCTTGCCTTTCTCTTCCTCCTCCTCCTCCTCCTCCTCCTCCTCATCTCCTCTCCTCCTCCTCCCCTCCTCCTCTTCCTCCTCCTCCTTCTTCTTCTTCTTCAAAAAAAATCTGTCTTCTTCTGTCATTCAGTTACAAACCCACTGACTGCTCTAGCCCCACCAATCACTTTTCCTTTGGAATTCTTATTCCAGGTAGCCAGCACAATACAAGTTAGCATTTGACTTAACAGTGCTATATTCTGTCTTGTTAACAAAATTATTTCTTGTATATTAGAGCCATCTTCTCAATGGGATTATATATGCTCCCATGGAAAAGAATCTAGACATTTGCTGCTCTGTACTTACTGTCCTTCATTAGTGAATGTTAGCTTTATGACAGACTAATAATTATGAGAAAAACAGTAATAGTTATTTTATCAGTACTGTGTTCTGAATAGTCGAGTGTAGAGATTTGCTTTTGGTTTTGTTTAATGCCCGTTTGAAGAGCTTCCTGATGAAATGAGATGTGCTTGGCATTGTGCTTGGAGTTGTCATCGTCATTCTCATCATCCTCATCCTCATCCTCAAGCTTTCTAGGGGCCCCCAGATGTCATTCATCTTATTAGCATACAAAAGGCACTCTTATTACTACAGAAATTTCAAGGGTTTTAGGAGCTGTGTGCCAGGATTGAGGGACAGGATCAAATTTTTTATTATTATATCACAATATCACACATAGATATCACTTCTCCCATTTTGTAAATGAGAAAACAGGTGTCTAGAGAGCTTACTAACTCCATTTATTGTAATTGACTTATTCAGTAGTAATAGAGCACAAATTATGTCTCAAAAATATTTTGAAGTTCTACAAATATTATCTCATTTCATTCTCAAGACAATCTTAAATGAGGTAAGGTTTCATTGTCCTCATTGCACAGATGAGAAAACTAAGAATCATGGAGAACTTAGTAACTTAACTACTGTTTCATGCAAGTCTACACACTAAAAGAATGGTGGAATTCAGTGAGTGAACTCAGTTCTGATTGACTTTGTATCCTGATGCTGCCCTAAGATGCTGGCAAGAGTAACTCTACCCCATGCTCCATGCTTACCACATACAAGAGGGCCTTGTAAATTCCTTGCAAATCAGAAACACACAACACAGATTTGGGAACACATGGACACCTCTGCCTCTTGGAACTTAGCAGGGGCACAGAGTGACTTGTCTCCTTAAACATCCACTGTGTGACTAATACTGTTCCAGCCCCAGGGAAACATGTCTTCACATCTCTTCCTATTTCCTCAGAATAAAAGACAACTGTGTTGGAAGATTGCCAAGGTTTGTAGCTGTGCCACCGCAGACTTCAGAGATGAACACTGCCTTGGAGACGGGGAGGATTCAAGTTGCAGAAGCACTTAGGTAAAGGAAAAGATAAGCTAATTAAGTTGTCAAAATTTTCCTTGAAGAAAGACTAATTAAATTGCCAGATTCTCTCTCTCAGAACACATGAAGACTGTAGAGTCTTGCAAAAGAGAGTATCATTATCCACTAGTGCTAACATTCATTTTCCTACCTCATTTCACGTTCCAGTTGGAAGTACTTGCCAGTTAGGTCCATAGTCACAAACATTGCACTGATGGCTGGGGAACATTTTGCAAAATTGTATGTCTATAAGTCTAGACACAACACCACGAAGCATGGTACCTACTCATCACATTGACATTTAGGTGGACAGTGAATGCCAGAATCATGAATGGTTTTAGGTTTAGATAACCAATTTAAAAGATTTAAACTTTCAAAAACTTAAAAAGAGCTTTTACAAAATACATTTGATTTTAAAAGTTGATAGTAATTATAATTTTACTTTGCCTTTAACTTTGATACATAATTTAGACTATTTTTGAAAAAAAACTTTGTGTAAAATTTAAGAAAAATAATTTTAATTTTTCATTGACACCTTTGAAGGAACGTTTAAATTTTGTATACAATTCCTTTTTTGTTGTTGTTGAGATGGGGTTTCACTCTTGTTGCCGAGGCTGGAGTGCAATGGTGTGATATTAGCTCACCGCAACCTCCGCCTCCTGGGTTCAAGTGATTCTCCTGCCTCAGCCTCCCTAGTAGCTGGGATTACAGGCACACACCACCACACCCAGCTAATTTTTGTATTTTTAGTAGAGACAGGGTTTCACCATGTTGGCCAGCGTGGTCTTGATCTCCTGACCTCGTGATCCACCTGCCTTGGCCTCCCAAAGTGCTGGGATTACAGGTGTGAGCCACCGCATGTGGCCCTATTTTGTTTTTTAATCTCTAATATCATTACTGACAATAGAATATAAATTATGGTTAAACTTTTAACAAAATTTATGATTTTAATGAAATGAAGTAAGGGATAAAAGCTTTCATGGAATAAACATGTAATAATATATTAATTATTTTTTATCGTCAATCATCCAAACATTACCTACTCATCAGTCGAATACCCAGGAAGGCACAATCACTATGCTCAGCTGTCTTTGGCACCTTGCTAGTTTTAGTAACATAAAAGCCATAAGGTTACACATTTTGAAGGTTTGTTGCAGAGAAGGGTGTATTTGTCAAGACAGGAGGATAGAATGTATTTGATCAAGCAGTTTGTGAGCTTGATTTATATCTTTTAGATATTTGGACACATCGCATAATGGACCAAATTGTGTGCCCCCCTCCCCACCCCGATTCATATGTTGAAGCCCGAATATGGCATGAGGGCTCCCAGCTGTACTTTTACCCTGAGCCCTGCAAATGAACCTGTTAAGGGCAGCCTTGCTAAAAGCCAAGCTCTTTTACTTTGTTTTAAATAGACACATAATAATTTGTACATATTTATAGGATACAGTGTAATGTTTTGATGCATGTGTATGTCGTACAAGGATCAAATCAGGGTATTTTAGCATATCCATCACTTCAAAAGACTTGTCATTTCTTTGTGGTGAGGAGATTAAAAATGTTCTCTTCTAGCTATTTTGATATGCACAATATATTATTGTTAACTACAGTCACCTTACTGTGTGGTAGAACACCAGAGCTCTTTTCTCCTATTTAACTTTGTACTGGTTGACCAACCTCTCCCTTCCCTCCATCTTCCCCGCCCCAGCCTCTCACAACCACTCTTCTACTTTCTGTTTCTATGAGATCAACTTTTATAGATTCCATGTATGAGTGAGATCATGGTGTAATTGTCCTCTGTGCCTGGCTTATTTAACATCACGTTCTCTAGATTCATCCATGTTGTCTCAAATGACAAGATTTCATTCTTTTTTATGGCTGAATAATATTCCATTGTATATATGTACCACATTCTTCCATAGATGGGCACTTAGGTTGCTTCTAAATCTTGTCTACCGTGAATAGTGCTACGATAAACATGGGAGTGCTGATATCTCTATCATATGGTAGTTCTAGTTCCAATTTTTTTTTTTTTTTTTTTTGAGATGAAGTCTCGCTCTTGTCGCCCAGGCTGGAGTGCAATGGCGTGACCTAGGCTGGCTCACTGCAGCCTCTGCCTCCCAGGTTCGAGCAATTCTTGTGCCTCAGCCTCCTGAGTAGCTGGGATTACAGGCGCCTGCCACCACACCCTCCTAATTTTTGCATTTTCAGTAGCGATGGCATTTCACCATGTTTGCCAGGCTGGTCTCGAACTCCTGACCTCAGGTGATCCACCCGCCTCGGCCACGCAAAGTGCTGGGATTATAGGTGTGAGCCACTGTGCCCAGCCCTATTTTCAGTATTTGAGGCACCTCCATAGTGTTCTCCATAATGGCTGTACTAATTTACATTCCCATCAACAATGTATAAGAATTCCCTTTTCTCTTCTAACAGGGGTGAGGTGATATTGTGGCTTTGGTTTGCACTTCTCCACCATAGAAGAATTTTGGAAACACAGATATAACTTCCAAATTCATACGTGTTACTAGTTAGAAATCCAGGGTTCGAACAGGAGTCTGGCTCCTGAGCTTCTGCCTCAAAATGTGTTGCCAACCCTTTGCTAGGCTGTCAGCCTGGTTAAAGTGCATGCCAGGGAAGTTCCCAACCTCTGCACCCTCTGTTAGGAAAACGAGGGTTAGAAAGGGGGATGGGGCAGGACTCGGGGCTTTGCCTGCTCTACCAATTAGGGGTATTTGGAAAAGAGATGGGAAGCACAAACGGATTTGCTGAGATCCTAACAAGACCCAGGATTCCTTCAGTGGCCTGACTGTTTACAGCAGGACTGTCCAGTAGAGATAGAATGTGAACTGCATATATAATTTTAAATTTTCTGGCCAGGTGTGGTGGCCTTGCTTGTAGTCCTAGCACTTTGGCAGGCCAATGTAGGCTGATTGCTTGAGCCCAGGAGGTCGTGACCAGCCTGGGCAAGATGGTGAGACCCCGTCTCTATAAAAAATACAAAAATCAGCTGGGCATGGTGGCACATGCCTATAGTAACAGGTACTCAGGAGGCTGAGGTGAGAGGATCCCTTGAGCCTGGGAGGTGGAGGTTGCAGTGAGCTGAGATTGCATCACTGCACTCCAGCCTGGGTGACAATCGGTTTCAAATTTTTTTTCTTTAGTAACTACATTAAGAAAATAAAAAGAAACAGGTAAAGTTAATTCTAATAATATATTTTATTTAACCCATCAAGTAATGACTGGAAAATTATTAATGAGGTATTTCATTTTTCTTACTTCACCTTACAAATCTGGGATGTATTTTACACTTAGAGTACATCTCGATGCCAACCAGCTACCTGTGAGCACTCAAGGGACACATGTGGTGAGCAGCGATCATGTCAGACAGTGCAAGTCTAGGTGTGCATTTGGACATCTGTATCTGAGCAGCCTTGGGGATTTATGACCCTCTGGGGACCAGGATTCCATCACTAGTTCTCAATGGCTCCACACCTAGCTGCATGGTCGATTCGTTCTCTTTTTCTGCTGGCATGAAGTCAAGTTCACAAGATGTGTGTGGCCACGCTGAATTTATTTCTCAGAGGATTTACAGATCCTACAAGATGACACACCTGGTGTGCAGTGCTCCAGCCCCAGCCAAGGAGGCAGTAAAAGTGTATCAGGAGATCCTTGGCCCACAGATTTTTGCCAACAAACCTTTCTCATTTTTCAATGATGGCTATGGAATGGTAAAAGTTTGAAGCTACCTTAATTTTCACAGTTAGCTGGGTTATCTCAGAGAGATACTTTCCCTGGTGAGTGTTCTTAACACCTTCTTGAGTGGAAGGAAACAATGCTTTTGAAGTGACATTCCAGGATGAATTCCTTCTGCTGAGAGTGAACATTTTCACAGTCAAAGAAAGTGCCAGCAATTTGGATTTTGGACTTGACTGCTTGGGGGAAGGGTTCAGAATTTCAACCAGCAACACGCCAAATCCACCTGTGTCTCTCAGTGTTTGCGCACAGCCACTTTCTTTTATGCATTTAAATCCTCTCTCCCCACCCTTAAGCATTTCCTGTGGAATAACATTCCCTGAATCCTAGCTTAAAAATAAACATAGTGGTCAACAGCTGGCCTTTGCAGTCTGGCAGAATGTTTTGTTCTGTCACTTAATGGCTGGGTGATCATGGCAAGACATTTCCTTGTGGCAAAGAATAGGTGAAAAGGTATTTTCTCACATGTAAAATAAGCGTAATTCCTGTATCCTAGGTTTTTGTGAGGATCAAAAGAAATAGTGCCCACAATGCACTTGGTGCAGTGACTGCCTGCATATAGGTAGGCAGATGTCGACTGCTACCAAAGTCTCTCTAGCCCTGGCATCTGCCTGGTTGACCAACTGTAGGCTGATGCCTAAATCTGATGCTTTGTATAGAGAGTGGCTTGATTCCTAAGTAAAGGCCTTGACATGCAGAAGTTTGATTGTCTTCTCTGTGGAGACCAGAGGTTCTCACACAGTGAGCCGGTGCTGGGCTCACCACCCCTTGCTGAAGTTTTTTGTTGTTATTGTATGTTTTTTTTTTTTGAGACGGAGCCTCAATCTGTCATCCAGGCTGGAGTGCAGTGGCACGATCTTGGCTCACTGCAACCGCAGTCTCCTGGGTTCAAGCAATTCTCCTGCCTCAGCCTCCTAAGTAGCTAGGATTACAGGCATGGGCCAGCATGCCCAGATAACTTTTATATTTTTAGTAGAGACGAGGTTTCACCATGTTGGCCAGGCTGGTCTGGAACTCCTGACTTCAGGTGATCCACTTGCCTTGGCCTCCCAGTGCTGGGATTACAAACATGAGTCACCATGCCCGGCCCTTGCTGAGTATTTATTTTTTCACTCTTGATTCTTTCTTCTTCTACTTCTCTTCTCTTCACTACTTTCACTTCACTTTTTCTTTCTGGTTCTTTTCTAGCTTGTGACCTGGGGATGCTGGTGCCCTGTATGTGCATGGCTTGTCTCAGGCAAGGTCTGAGAAGCAGTTCTTTTAAGCAGGCTCCTCAGCACACCTGTTTCCTTTCTTGTGGGTGACAGCTGTGCCGTAATCCTGAGGCGAGAGCTAGGAACCTCCAATCATCGCACTCGGCTCAGTGTGGGTTTCCTATAAATGGCCTCTGATGATGTGCTGGAGGGAGATAATTAATGCCTGGGATGCCGTATTTATACATTTGGTGCAGAGCTCACCCACCCACCTCCATCCTGGGCACCAGCCTGGCCTCCAGCCTATTGGAGAGGCTGTAGCTGCCACTTCACAGGGATACCTGTGGCCCATGTATGGCAGGGTGAGAGGGGGGCTGCTGTGTGGGAGACACAGTGGGAAAGGCCACCAGACAGTCATCTCAGGGAGACCACAGGTAACTGGGCGGCTGGGCAGATGGCGTGGGCAGCAGGGCTGTGGAGCTGAGGCCCAGCGGGGAAGAAGAGATCAGAGCCAGGCATGGGAGTGGGACACAAAGGCCAACAGTCAGACTGCAGCCAGTGGCCAGAAGTCAGGGGGCAGCTGGGAATCAGGGAGCCCTCAAGACCTAGAGGCAAGGGGAGCCAGTGGGCACAGGTCAGGAGTGTAACTGGACATCAACAGCTCATCAACCCTTTCCTCAGTTGGGTGGCCCCTGTGCGCCTCCCGCTGTGGGAGCTGCCGATGGTAGCATGTGGCAGATAGGGCAGGAAGGTGGGTGGGGTACTGGGTTGAGAGGTGTGGGATCTGGGGTAAGGGCAGAGTTTGACATTTTGTCAGAAGTAGTGGTACTAGGTGTTGTTATGAACTCAATGTTTGTGTCGCCCCCAATTTATATGTTGAAGCCCTAACCCCAAATGTGACTCTATTAACGTTAAGTGAGTCATGAGGTTGGGGCCCTGACCCATCAGGATTGGTGTTCTTAAGGGAAGAGGCAGAGAGAGAGAACTTCCTTGCTCTCCGGGCCGTGTGAAAGCATGGTGACCAGGTGGCTGTCTGCAGCGTGGAAGAGGGCCCTGCAGAACTTGACCGTGCTGGAACGCTGATCTCAGGCTCCAGCCTCCAGAACTGTGAGGAAATAAATTCCAGCTGTTTAAGCCACTCAGACTGTGGTATTTTGTTATGGCAGCCTGAGCTGACAAAGACAGTTGTTAAGGTTTGATTTGGGGGGAGTGTGGGGAAGGGAACATGTACTTTGAGAGGTGGGTAGTTTTGGGTCTGAATCTGGCTGTCTGATTACCAACCTATGTGGCCCTCAGCAGCCTACTGACATTCTTTGAGTGTCTGTTTGCACCAACTGAAAGGGGCCATGAGATTGCACCTCTTTGGGGTGTCAGGAGCATTTAAGACGATGAGAAAGTATGGAATGGAAAGATAATTTCAGATATGTGATAACTGCTTTAAAAAGTTGTTTTTCTCTTAGTTATTGAAGAAGCTTTTGCTGAACAGGTGATGTGGTCCTATGTGGCAATCTATAATGTTGCCCACTACAGATGACCTGGCTGGAAACAGAGCCTGGAATGGGCTTGAGGTGGCATGTGCACACTGGGCACACATGCGTGTACTCACACCTTCTGGCTTTGTTCTCTGCCTCACTTTACGGGTGCCAGGGATCTGCCCTAAGATGAAGCGGGCTACAGTGAAGACGAGGAAGGGAGTCAGAGATCATCACCTGGCCCCATGGTTGTGAAGGGAAGGACAGAGACAGCGCCTCACTGATTTCTTGATTTCTATGTAGTCACAGAATAGGAATTTGTGACTTTGGGGTTGTAAATAGCTGCCACTTGCTAGCCCCAACCTCTGTACCTAATCCTTGAGACCTGAGCTGTTCAGCTTACCTCGTGTGTTTCCTGAGCCCCTGAGATGTGGATGGTCTCAGCTGGGATATGCTGTAAGTGTAAACTATATGCTGGATTTTAAAGACTTTGAAAAAATGAAGATAAAGTATCTCATAAATAATTTAGAACATTGATTGCATATTGAAATGATCGTATCTGAGATCATATTTGAAATGATCACATTTGAGTTAAATAAAATATATTATTAAAATTATTTCTCCCAGTTTCTTTTTACTTTTTAAAAGTGGTGCCTAGGAAATTGAAAATCACATATATAACTCATATTATTTTTCTATTGGTCGGCACTGCTTTACAGCAAAATTCAGGTGATAAAGAGAAAGAATTATTAATACTGAGACCTGGACCTGACCTTAACTCCTAACCAATGTCAGACTTTGGAAAATGTAGCTTGTGAGCATATCTGCTAAGCTGCAGCTTTTTCACATGTTGGCCAACTCATTCCCAAAGTATTAAAAATGCTGGCCAGTTTTTGGCCACTCTTTGGAAGAGTGCTTGGAAGTCTAGGAGGAGGCAGGCTGGTGTTGCCCCACCTCACGCCGTGCAGGTAGTGGCCTCATGGCAGCAGTGTGGCTGCTTGACACGCAAAGCATGCAGTGGTGGGTACTGCAAGCATGAGATGAACCAGCTGTGAAGCATCACCACACACAGGAGCAGGAGCAGAAGGTGGCCAGGGAATTTGGACAGGAGAATTCTAGAGAAGGCTGGAGCCCGTGGCTGGGCAGAGACATGCCAGATTAAAGAATCCTGCTCAGTCTCTTGGAGAAGATGTGCTGGGAGAGCCAGACTGTGCCAAAGTGATGGAGAATCTCAGAGGCACCAACACCCTTGAGGAACTTTGATCCATTTCGGGAACTAAGACTTGGATTTGAATCCCGCTCACCTTGTGCTTGCTGTGGGAATGTATCCCCAAGCTTCAGTTTCTTATCTGTAAAATGGTCATGAACACATACTGGGCTGCTCTGAAGACTGGCTGATGTGGGCCTGGAAAGCTGAGTGCATGGAAGGGGCCTGTCACGGCCATCTGTTGCATCTGCCTGCCAGCATCCTTTTTCCTTCTCATACACCACCCTCATATCCTTTTGGAATGCTCATTCCTCTTCCACCTGCTCCTGTAGGGGACACATGACCCTGACCAGGCCAGCTGGAGTCACAGAGCCTGGTTTAGGGCTGGACATGTGACGCTATCCAGGCTGAGTGCAACACAATTCTGAGACTTTTGCTGGAAAGACTGGAACAGAGGGGATGGGGCCTGGAGTTGCTGGTGGCCACCTTGGACCCACACAGGCAGAGCTTGCTTGAGAACAAAGCCAACATGCAGGAGGAAGAGGAGGAGAGTTGGATGCATATCAATCCATCCATAGACAAGGAGAGAGTCTGGAGACATCCTTAGGCCCAGGATGCAGCTGTGCTGCAACAGGAAGCATCTTTGCATTTCCAGGTTATGCCAGGCAACAGACTCCCTCAGCCTCCTGGGAAAGCATTTTGACCCATTCAGTGCTCAGTACATACTACAGAAAGACTGTTTTGATGTGCTTATAAGTGAGAACATGCTTTATTCAGTTTTCTGTTCTTGTGTGTGTTTGCTAAGGATAATGGCTCCAGTTCCATCCATGTCCCTGTGAAGGACATGATCTCATGCTTTTTTAATGGCTGCATAGTATTCCATGCGGTATATGTACCATTTTTTCTTTATCCAGTTTATCATTGATGGGCATTTAGGTTGATACCATGTCTTTGCTATTGTGAATAGTGTTGCAGTGAACATACATGTGCATGTGTCTTTATAACAGAATAATTTATATTCCTTTTGGTATATACCCAGTAATAGGATTGCTGGATCTCTAGGTCTTTGAGGAATCACCATGTTATCTTCCACAGTGGTTGAACTAATTTAGTATATAAGTGTTCCCTTTTCTCTGCAAACTTATCAGCATCTGTTATTTTTTGACTTTTTAATAGCCATTCTGACTGGTGTGAGATGATATCTCCTTGTGGTTTTGATTTGTATTTCTCTAGTGATAAGTGATATTGAGCTTTCTTCATATGCTTGTTGGCTGCATGTATGTCTTCTTTGGAGAAGTGTCTTTTCATGTCCTTTGCCCACCTTTTAATGGGTTTTTTTTTCTTGTAAACTTGTTTAAATTCTTTATAGATGCTGGATATTAGACTGTTGTCAGGTGCATTGTTTGCAAAAATTTTCTTCTGTTCTGTAGGTTGTCTGTTTACTCTGTTGATAGTTTCTTTTGCTGTGTAGAAGTTCTTTAGTTTAATTAGATCCAATTTCTCAATTTTTGCTTTTGTTGCAATTGCTTTTGTGTCTTCATTATGAAATCTTTGCCTGTGCCTGTGTCTTGGGTGGTATTGCCTAGATTGTCTTCCAGGGTTTTTATAGTTTTGGGTTTTACATTTAAGTCTTTAATCCATCTTGAGTTAATTTTTGTATGTTGTGTAAGGAAGAGGTCCTGTTTCAATCTTCTGCATGTAGCTAGTTAGTTATCCCAGCACCATTTATTGAATAGGGAATCATTTTCCCATTGCTTGTTTTTGTCAGCTTTGTGGAAGGTCAGATAGTTGTAGGTGTGGCCTTACTTCTGTGTTCTCTGTTCTGTTCCATTAGTCTATTTTGTCTCTTTTTGTGCCAGTACCATGCTGTTTTGGTTACTGTAGCCCTGCAGTATAATTTGAAATTGGGTAGCATGATGGCTCCAGCTTTGTACTTTTTGCTGAGGATTGCCTTGGCTATTTGGTCTTTAGTTGTCCATATGAATTTAAAAATAGTTTTCTCTAGTTCTGCAAAGAATGTCAGTGGTAGTTTAATGGGAATAGCATTGAATCTATAAATTGCTTTGGGCAGTATGGCCATTTTCATGATATTGATTCTTCCTATCCATGAATATGGAATATTTTTCCATTTGTTTGTGTCATCTATGATTTCTTTGAGCAGTGGTTTGTAGTTCTCCTTGTAGAGATCTTTCACCTCCCTTGTTAGCTGTATTCCTAGGTAATTTTTTGTGTGTGTGTGTGTGTCAATTGTGAATGGGAGTTCATTTGCGATTTGGCTCTCAGCTTGACTATTATTGATATATAGGAATGCCAGCGGTTTTTGTGCATTGATTTTGTATCATGAGAGTGCTGAGGTTGCTTATCATACACTGCGGTTGTGAGGTTAAATTCCTTCTTTGGAAAACTTCAGTTTTTGCTCTTTAGGCCTTCAACTGATTGGATGAGGCTCACCCACATGAAAGAGAGTCATTTGCTTTACTTAGTCTTCTGATTTAAATGTTAATTACATCACACAATATCTCCACAGCAATATTCAGGCTTATACTTGAGCAAACAACAGGGCACCATAGCCTAGCCAAGTTGACAGTCCAGTGTAAAGTCCATCCTTGATACTTCTGGTAGCCCTGGTCAAACATTTTCCTCTTTGGTCTCAGTCTGCCCATGTGTAAGAGAGGCGGCTATACTAGGAAGGTTTCCAGGGCCTTCCAGGTAAAACATTCCTGCCTCATCCAGGAGACCTGATGACCCCAGGTACAGGCAGTAGAAAGTACTTTGTGGGCTCCTCTACAGACCTCTCCCCCAGGGGTTGAGCACCCCCATCTCTGTTTCTGTCAGTGTCTCCGTGATTCTTATGCTCCTCTTTGCATTCTGCCATGCACATAGTCCAAGGGGCCACCAGCCCAGCCCCAAATTGGCATGTTATGACAATTCCGTCACCCACTATGGATTAGCATAGCTGTGTCCCTTAATTCAGATTCCAGGGAGAGACAGTGCTTGGTTGCTGGCCAGCCAGCTGGATGGCTGGAGCTGTGTCAGGTACCAACTCCAGATTTAACCAGCTCTGGTTGGGAGCAGAATCCTTTGGCCAGCTGCCAGCTCAGCAGGTGCTATGGGAACAGATTCCTGGAGAAAAGCCCCGTGGGGAGGGAGGAGGCCAGGAGGTAGGGGCTGCCTGGGCAGTTCAAACTGACTGACGTGTCCATTACAGTTCCTTTACGCTTAGTGATCTGTGCCTTGCTGTTGTCACTGTTGATTTGTTTGGTCTGTGGAGACTGTGTGGACCACATGGCATTAAACCCCACATCAAGGGCACTCATGCTGATCATGACAGCCATGGAAAGGAGTAGAAAGGAAAATATTTGGGGACAAACAGATCAAGAATGAGAAAGCCGCTTTTGCCCTCACTAATGACCCTAAAATTTACTCAGTGATCCAGAAACCCTAAAAGTAAAGCCATTAGTCACAATGGCGTCAGGGTAAAAAGGAAAGAAAGAAGAAGCCTTGTGTTATCATTTTGCAACCCATTCCACACAAGTGCCCATTTCAAACGCCTGAATGCCTGGACCATGCGGGTTGATTTAATTATTGTTTGCCCTGCATGCTATGGAATCAGCCACATGCCCTGCACACCCCAGCATCAGGGGAGGGCCTGGGTCAAGCTGAGGGCTCGTGCATTTCGTTTGTGCGCAGGGGCTGGGGCCGTCTTGCCTGCCCAGCTGAGCTGTCCTCCTGTCAGCTTTGAGGGCAGCGGTGTCCAGTCTCCGACGGTGATGTAGACAGGACCTCCACATCACTTCTAGGACATCTCCAGGTGGAGAGTGAGAAAGAGAGGGAAAATGCTCAAACAGGCTGGGGGGCTCAAGAACACCTCCCGTGAGTGGGGGGCAGCCCACTTGGGGGTGGGAACACTCCCTGATTTCCTGTAAGTTGCTGCATAATATGTAATCATTAGATTATTTGTTTACTTGTGTCTCTTCCCTGACAGACTAAATTCACAGAGGGCAAAGCTCTTATCTTGACTTTGTAATAATAATAGTTTTCATTGGTTGATTGCCTGCTATTGGCCATGTTCTATGTTGAATTCTTTACATATATTACTTCTAATCTGCATGGTAGATTATCGCTCTTTGACAGATAGGGAAATGGAGGTTCCAAGAGCTTAAGTACATTCTCCAAAGTTAGACAGCTGTATGGGACAGAGTTGGAATTTAAACTCATGGACTTTTCGCTCAAAGAGCCTCTTACGTACCTGATGCCTGTACCATACTGAGTATTAAATACATATCTGTCGAATGAATGAAGATATTTGCAGCTGCTTCTCTTCCTCTTCTCTGTGGCTCCTGTATGGCCTGTTTAACTTTGGGAGACAAGGTTGGCTGTTAGCAAAATTTGAAAATCTACCCTCCCTTTCTTTGTGTCTTTCCTGTTTTATGAGCTACCATTCCGGACCTAGAAGCAACACAATATAGTGGGAAGAACACTCAATTTGGATTTCAGTAGAGCTGGCTTGGAACCCTGGCTCCACCAAAAGCTCTGTGGAGTTATTTAACCTCTTTGAACCTCAGGTTCCCGGTGTATATAATGAGAATAACAGCACCCATAGCAGAAACATGGCGAGGATTTGGTGGCATGTGGATGTAAGTGGCATCTGGGTACTGGGCTCAGAGGTGGTATTCAGGAAGTGGAAGTTCCCCCATTTCCCCTGCCAGACACCTTCATGCCTGATCTCTGCCCCACTCTTGGGCTGTAGAGACACGTGCTGGGGTCCTGGTTCCTGGAAAGATGAAATGCTACGAAAATTAAATTATAAAAAATCCTACAGAAAACTATAAAACTTGGTTCTCTGAACTTTAGTCATTAAAAATGTCACACGCAAGGGGTGAAAGATTTTAATTTGATTCAATTCAGTTCAGTTCTGCAAACACTGGCCCCAACAGCCCGTGCACTAGGCACGGAGCTGGCCTGAGGACACGGAACTCCTGTCTCAAGGTGTTCACACTCAGCCCTGGGGGAAAGACAGCTATGAAGCAAATTGTTTGAAATGTAGTACCCTTGGGTACAACAGAGAACTGTGTAGTAGGTCCCAAAGTGGCACAATGGGAGCAGGGGCACAGAAGGGCGGAGAGCCAGGGGAGGCCTCTCAGAGGATGAAATGAATAAGCTGAATATTAAGGGATGAATAGGTGTTTGCCTCCTAGGGGAGGAGGTAAGAAAGTCTTTTCCAGCACAGGAACCAGCCTGTGAAAGAGAGGGAGAGGCCACACTGTTTGATGGAAGGGCTGGAGAACAATTTTGTGGCATTCTATGCACAGTCGCTGGGAAGTTCTCCAAAATTCACTCATCTTCAGCACAGTTTGAGAACCCTGTGGGCCTG
Organism: Nomascus leucogenys; assembly: GCF_006542625.1. Taxonomy (NCBI): domain Eukaryota; kingdom Metazoa; phylum Chordata; class Mammalia; order Primates; family Hylobatidae; genus Nomascus; species Nomascus leucogenys. The sequence goes on from NC_044400.1 coordinate 27,686,646, forward strand.
TATGTTCAGGGAAGACTTCCTGGATAATGCATTCTCTGCTAATTTAGAAGGCATCATTTCTCCCCTAGATAATGCTAGGATAAGGCTTACATATTTTACAAGTTTTTCCTCCTCCCCCTTTTTTTCACACATAGCATTATAGAGTGATTCATTCCTTTATTCAAAAACCATATTTTAATAGCTCCTGGGATGTGCCAGGCCCTGTGTACCTGTTGGTTCTGCAGAGCTAAAACCCATAAAAATTATTCTCAGTCCAGTGGGAGAGTTGATGTGTCAGCAGATAATTAAAATGCCAGTGGCACTGGCTAGAATGGAGGGGCCTAGAGGGCCTACCATGGGCCTACCACTAGTGGTACTCACAAGACTGAACAGAATCTTCAAAGTCTTTGGTGGAAGGGTGCTTTAGCTTAAATTCAAGTTATATGCAAATTGCCTTATCTACTCACAAAATCAGTTTTTGGAAAAAGGTGATGAGGAAGTTTCAATGGGTGAGTAGGAGGTAATGTTTATTAGGTACCTGCAGCAGGACCCTCTTACAGCTGGGATTTCATTTACCAGCTTTAAGAGGTAGGTATTGTTAGCCCCATTTTCCAGAAGAGAAACAGGAAACACAGAGGTTAAGTGACTAGCCCAAAGTCACACAATTAGTAAATGTGCTAGCCAGAATTTCAATGTAGGTTGGACTGATGTGAGAGCCCAACTCTTAGAGTACACTATAAAGGTGGCCCTTGTCCTAACCTGCTCTGCCTGTGGCTGTAACCTGTAGCTCCAAGTGACCACTGGGCACTTGAAATGTGGCCAGGGTGACCAAACTAAATTTTTACTTTTTTGGAATTTTAATTAATTAAAATTTTAAATTAAAAACAAATACTTCATTTAATTGTTGGAGAATTTTTATGTCTGTTTGAACAACTTGGACTTGTGAATTTACGCTTTCAACTATAAATTTGATGAACTCTAAGTATGTCTGATGCAAATTTAGTGTTTGCATCCCGATGCACTGTTAGTGTAAAATACACTCCAGATTTGGAAGACACGTTGATTATATATTGGAAGACAGCTGTGCTCACCACTGTACCACTAACGCCATATTAATTATATACTGAAGGGAGAATATGTTGGCTCTATTGGGTTAAATTTCCTCCCTTTCCTCCCTCCTTCCTTCCCTCCCTCTCTCCGTCCATCCCTCCCTCCTTCCTTCCCTTCTCCTTCCTTCCTTCCTTCCTTCCTTCCTTCCTTCCTTCCTTCCTTCCTTCTTTCTTTCTTTCTTTCTTTCTTCTCTCTCTCTTTCTCTCTCTCTCTCTTCCTTCCTTCCTTCCTTCCTCCCTCCCTCCCTCCCTCCCTCCCTCCCTCCCTCCCTCCCTCCCTTCTTTCTTTCTTTCTTCTTTCTTTCTTTCTTTCTTTCTTTCTTTCTTTCTTTCTTTCTTTTTCTTTTTCTTTTTTCTTTCTTTTTTTTTAGTAGGCTCTTGCTTTGCTGCCCAGGCTACAGTGTAGTAGTGCAATCATAGCTAAGTACAGCCTTGGTCTTCTGGGCTCAGGTGATCCTCCTGCTTCAGCCTCCTGAGTAGCTGGAACTACAGGTATGTGCAACCATGCCCAGCTAATTAATTTTTTTTTTTGTAGAGATGGGGTCTCACTATGTTGCTCAGGCTGGTCTTGAACTCCTGAGCTCAACCTGTCCTCCTGCCTTGACCTCCCAAAGTGCTGGGATTACAGGTGCGAGCTACTACACTCAGCCAAAAATATATTTTTTTTTCTACTTTTCAGCTGACCTCCCTAGCCTTTAAGGCATTGGAATTGGGAGGCCCATATTGTTTCACATGCATGTTTCAGAGCGGTCGAGTGCAAGGCCAGAAGTCTACGGCACCAGATGCAGAACAAATTAGGGCGTGATGAGACTGGTGATGCCTGGGAGGGAGACGGGGGAAGGAGAGAAATTGATGATGACCCTAGTTGTGGTCCTAGAGACAGTTTTTGACAGCAGCTTTAAAAAAACCAGGTGATCCATGCCCGTACACACAGAGGAGCCCAAAGCAAATGCTGCCGGGCCCAGAAGCTCTAAGAGCGTAACTGATTCCATAAACTACACATGGCTATTCCAGCTGATTCCAGGGCTTTATTTGTGTCTGAGTCTGTTATTACAAAGGTTTTCTGTCTGATTTCTTCCTTACTACTCTGTGAAGCTCAGATTTAATATTTGAAGTCTTAATTTTCCCTTCAGACCAGACTTAACTGGCAGAATAATACCGATGCATTTGAGGAGAGGGAAGGTGATGAGATGAGGTATACTGTAAATTTAATGAAGAAAACACACATGATATTGAGTGAGAGTTGAGTTATTTTGGTAATTTGGGGGGGAAATAGAATTGTGGCTGGTATTCTGATTCCTTTTTGATGCTGTTTTAGTATTTTTCTGCGGTTTGCCTCTCTAGCATTATTAAAGCTATTGTTCAGGATTTTAATGTCTGCGCTTTAATAGTTTTTCTTCTGAGGCTGGAGAGAGAAAGAGCGAGAGAGAGTGCAAATTAATTTTGGAGTAAGAGTGACTTTAGACCCTTAGCATTAGATGATTTGATATATTTGTGGTTTCAACTATCTATTTGCAAAGCACCCTGAAAGCCTTAACACATGATGAATGGTCATTTTTAGAGACAGAATTTGAATATTGATTATTGTGAGGCTGGCACAGAGGAGCTAGTGAGTGAACCTAGCCACATCCAGAACAGCCACTGCTCTCTTAGGTCTTGGTGGTTTTTGCTCAGTTTTGAGTCTGTGATAATCTTCACTAAGGGTTTAAGAAGCTATTTAAGTATCTCAGATATGCTGTGTGCATTTAATGGGGACTTTGTATGCTGTGGGTGTTCAGAGGTTTGGCAATTATCAAAAGTTTCCAAAGACCCTTGTGAACATCAGTATCAGTTGGAATTGGAAGATTTTGGGAAACTCTGGACTGATGGTGTGGCTGCAACAGCTTTCATATTGCTTTTCTAGAAGATTCCAGAGAAAGTTGGCCAAATCCAGAGAAAGCAATTACACAGAGTGAAAACTGAACTGGGCAAGGAGTGGGGAACAATAAAGTGTTGAAATTGGACTTGGGTGGTGGAGGCCTCAGGAAGGCTTTTGCTGTTTTGGTGCTGCCACCATCCTGACTGTGTCTGGAGGGATGTTGTGTTGGGTATTACCACCTTTCTTGGGCTGGCCATAACTGAAGGTGCAGGCAGCTTTCTCCTGTCTACCGATCATTTATCCTAGGGGCTTACCTTAATCACAGTGATGATGACACCACTTCCTGCTCTGTAAGCTTTCTGGTTCAGCATCTTTAGACCTTTGCCACGCTGCTTGTTCATTTGTTCAATTTGTTTACCCATTTATGTACTTATTCAACAAACATTTACTGATTTCCTATCATGTGCCAGATCAACCTGACCACACAGGGACATTTCTTGCCATGTCTAGTTCTGAGGTTCTTTTATTCCTTTAATAAATATTAAAGCAATTTCAATAGCCATACAGCAAGCACTGCTGTGGTGCTAGGTTCCATGGAAGACTTAGGTTCTCCATGAGATGTTGATTAGATTTTGCTCTTTTCCTACCTCCTCATCTACTGTGTCCTTTTCGTAGTTTTCAGGACATCAGTTAGTCAACCAGTCTTTTAATGTCATTGTTTTTATTTTACATTCTTTTAAAAAGATTAGTCAGGAAGATACATTGCAGTTGAAACATGGTAAAAAAAAATATGGAAAGAAAACAGTGGAAAGGAATGGAACCAGAGGAATAGTTCTCACTGAAAATACATCCAGGAGGTTCAGATAATTTTCTAGAGGTGGACTAAACTGTAGCTCTATGTTTTTCTAAGCACCCACTCAAGAGGAAGACACAATCAGTAGCACTGTACATTTACAGGATTTATGGAATTTCAAGAGATTCCTCATCAATCAGTGGTTCAGGAGAGGCATAAAGACCCCTGGCTCCAGTGACTCCAGTGGGTACTTCTAAAAGCTCCTCACTTCCAGGGCCACATCATCAAACCATTCTTACAAGAACACAAGGAGGAGTGTCTTGCACAGGACTATTCTGTCTTGCATCCTTGGCACTGGCTGTGGGCACATCATCTAAGCTCAATTCAGTAAAGGGAGTTAACACTGTACCCAGCAATGAGGCCCAGGCATGCAGCAGTCTGGTCTTAGACTTCCTCCGAAAGTAACATCTTAGCACATCCAAAGCAGGAGGGATAAACCTGAATGCCTCCAGGGTGTGGCAGGCAGTTGCTGTGTGTGATATCAGGGAGGCAGGCCGGTGAGTACCAGCTCTGGTAAGGGCATTCCACTCCCACTTACAAAGACCACAAAGACCCAACTAAATACTCCGAGGACCAAGTTCAGCCTTGGGCTGCCAGTTCATGAGTTCTGATCTACAAAAATAAATAGGCTGACAAGTTTTCATAAATATTGTTTTCTATAGCTGAGCTATTGGTAAATATTGGGCAGAAAGAGTTCAAGTTCTTGCTGTTTGATAAGTACTGAGAAATCGGTTAGCACAAGCAGCCTTGTAATTAATAAATCCTTAAAATGAATTGTGCATATTGGGACTGCATATGCTCTGGCATACTGTTATGCTCTGGAGTTATACCTTGAAATAAAATAGAATCCCTGCCTTCATGGAGAATCAAGTCTTGCATGTGATAAATACATAAAATGGGGTCTGATGCGGTAAGTTTGTACCAGGGAGGCACAGAGGAGGGGTGGGAATAGCACCAGACTATTGGGTCTAGAGGTCAGGAAGTCAGAGGGTCAGGGGTCAGGGATCAGAGAAGGCTTCATCCAGGAAGAAGGAGGAAGGCAGCTGGGTCATGGTAAAATAAACACCCTCCACTCCAAAATCTGTTTTCACTTGCCGCCCTGGGTGCCAAGAAAACTGGGAGGTGTAACTGAGGAAAGGCCATCCTCTTATGGCAGCCAGGGCCCCTCCCGGTACCACCTGGCTGAAGCAGAAGAGGGGCTCGGGAACCATCCTGGACAAGCCTTCAGGGTGAGTGAGTGGCTCAGGAATCCCGGTCTCCACCCTGTGGGATGGCACGGGAGGGGCTGTATTTTCCCATCTCCATTTTCATCCTTCTTTTTCTTCCTCCCACTCTCTTTCCACCACAGCACTGAGCTTGCAGATGTTGACTCAGGAATGACACAAGGGTGGCCCAAGGGTCTCCATACCCCTCCCTGACACCTTCCGGGAGAGCAGTGGGCTGGCAGGTCTTCAGCGTCAGGAGGAGCGCAGTGCAATCTCAGAAATACTCCGAGGCTATTGTTAGAAACCTTAGACTATGTTCTGAAACTGTGTGCGGAACTGTCTGGAAAAGGCAGATATCTCCCTGCCCCCACAACCCTCCAGCAAAACCACATGGCCTTCACGGAAAGGTGGCACAAAGGACAGGCAGGGGAGGCTCAGTTTCGTTCCTGAGTGGCTTTCACCTGTCTATATGTGGACACTGCTGTTCTGAGCTGTCCAGCATCTGACTTGCCCCTGCTATGTGTGGGGAATTCCCCACCTTGTGGGTCCAGGCCCACTTCCCATAATTGAAGCTGGACATGCTGCTTCTCCTCTTCCCACCTCCCTCAGTACCAGCGTAAGGCATGGAACCTAGGCTTGGCCTGTCCTGAGGTTACCCAGGGTTTGAATGGTAGTCAGGGACTGCATCTGCAGTGGTGAAGACAGTGGGGCTGTAGGTGGTGTGTGCCAGGCCAGGGCAATGCCCTGGGTCAGTGGCTGGGGGGAGGCCCCAGCCTGGGTCTGCGGGATGAACTTGGGCTTTGCTTCTGGTTGCAAAGCCTCAGAGTGCTTCTCTATCCCCTCTTGAGTGGTTTTCCATCTCCTCCTGTCAATCAGCCTATATACTTATTTTTCTTTAAATCAGATGCAAAATTCATTCAAAAAGCTGAAAAAAGTGTGGCAGTTTGGAAGTTGCTTTAGCACGTTTAAATAAACCAAGTGAGAAATCGTAAACTCCTAACTGGGACACATACGCAGTGCATCATCTTTCATCAACTTTGAACTTATTTATTAAAGAAAGAAGAAAACATTCAGATAAAACAATAGTGAATATAAAAATATAATAAAGATGAGCTGTGAAACCAATAGGGTTTTTTTTTTCTGACAGCTGGAAGCCATTTGCATCCAAACCCAATATATTTTTTAATAAATATTCTCTTTGCTTAAAGCAGCGAGGTTCAGTTTCTGTCACTTATACCCAAGAACCATGGGCGATAGAGTCTCCTTCCTCATCTGGGGGTTGTGGTTGAGTGGAAAGAAACTCAATTTTCTCATTGTAAAGTGGGAATGATAATAGCAGCCACTTCATAGCATGGTTGGGAAGATTAAATCAGATCAAGTAAGACAGTCTTAGAACATGATTGTCACATAGTAAATAATACATGTTAACTGTCAGAACTAATAACTTCTGGGTTTTCACAATGAGATACCATCTCACACCCGTCAGAATGTCTATTATTAAAAAGTAAAAAAATAACAGATGCTGGTGAGGTTGGAGAGAAAAAGGAACACTTATACACTGTTGGTGGGAGTGTAAATTAGTTCAACCATTGAGGAAAGCAGTATGGTAATTCCTCAAAGAGCTAAAAGCAGGCTGGGTGCGGTGGCTTACGCCTGTAATCCCAGCACTTTGGGAGGCTGAGGCGGGTGGATCACGAGGTCAGGAGTTCGAGACCATCCTGGCTAACACGGTGAAACCCCTTCTGTACTAAAAATACAAAAAATTAGCCGGGCGTGGTGGGCACCTGTAGTCCCAGCTACTTGGGAGGCTGAGGCAGGAGAATGGCATGAACCTGGGAGGCGGAGCTTGCAGTGAGCCGAGATCTCGCCACTACCCTCCAGCCTGGGTGACAGAGCAAGACTCTGTCTCAAAAAAAAAAAAAAAAAAAAAAGAGCTAAAAGCAGAACTACCATACCATTTGACCCAGCAATCCCATTACTGGGTATATAATCAGAGGGGTATAAATCATCTTACCATAAAGACACATGCACTTGAATGTTTATTACAGCACAGTTCACAATAGCAAAGACATGGAATCTACCTAAATGCCCATCAGTGACAGATTGGATAAAAAAATGTGGTACATATACATCATGGAATACTATGCAGCCATAAAAAGAACAAGATCATGTCTTTTATGGGAACATGGATGGAGCTGGAGGCTATTATCCTTAGCAAACTAATGCAGAAACAGATAACCGAATACTGCATGTTCTCACTTATAAGTGGGAGCTAAATGATAAGAACTCATGAACACAAAGAAGGGAACAAGAGAAGCTAGGATCTACTTAAGGGGGAGGGTGGGGGGAGGCAGAGGGGCAGAAAAGATAACTATTGGGTACTGGGCTTAATACCTGGGTGATGAAATAATCTGTGGAAAAAATCCCCATGACATGAGTTTACCTGTGTAACAAACCTTCACACATACCCCTGAGCCTAACATAAAAGTTAATTAAAAAACACTTCTGGGTTTCAAATTTGATCAACAAATTTTTAAACAAACATTTAGACTCTCTGATCTCACAGTTCTCTGCAAGGTGGGAGTAATATCTGCTCTATCTGTCTTATAATTAATGTGAATGGCAAACAAATGATGGAATGGGGAAATGCTTTGCAAAAGCATAAAATTCAAATCAAATACAATCGATTTCTACGATCATGTGATGAAGGCCACTCTTTAATTCTCATTAGCCCACCCTGATCTCTGGGGACCCTCAGCTTGGAGGCTGAGGCTCATATTCATTTTATGTGATGGGTTAGTTGTGTTGAGAGAAGGGAAGACAGCATTTTGGGGAAAAATAACAGAAAAGCCTTACATTTTATGAACCTAAAACTTTTACAGTGCTTTATTGTTCTTGTGAGGCCAAAAGAAAATCTAATACCCCATTTTGAAATCTGGACATGTCTTGTTTTATGTGTCAAAAATGTTTAGAACACTTAAATCCATCAAGATCCCAATGGTGCCGTGGGCAAAGCACCTCCTTCACCTCCTCTCATTCTCTCTCCTTACCAGTCACATGCCCTGCTTGAGAAATAGCTGTTAACGTTTTCCTGTTCAGTTCCTTGCAAGGTGTGGCAGTGTAAGAAAATTGCCTCCAAGGAGCTCAGAGAGCACAGTAGAAAGGTGACTGGCTGGTTGGGTGTCTGATCAGGCGGCTGGCCAAGCCCAGAGGGGTGAGAGAGAGTTCTGTGGTGAGGGGAGGCTTGAGCTAAGTATGGAGGTATGAAGCCCTGCCGCACATCCTGGGGACAGCAGTAGAGGGGATTAAGTTGGGGATGAGGGAGATGAGGATGGGAGTGGAAGCAGGGCTCAGATTGGAAAGGGATTCAGTTTTCAGGGTGATAGGGACGTGGAGAGGGGCTGTGGCCATTTTAGTGTTCTAGAAAAAGCGACCTGCAGAGTGGAGGATGTACAGGATGTGTTCGAGGAAAAGATATAGTGGGCAGGAGGACCATGAGGAGCCTGGGGCTCTCATCCTGATGCAGAGGGCAGAGACTGGGTCCTGGCAGGTTGGGGAATGCGGAGGTTAAAGACAGATGTAAGCACAGAGGTGGCCAGTGCAGGGACTTTCAGATGAGCGGATGACGCAGGGTGATTGACTTGGAGGTTGGAAGTCCAACCCAAGTGAAATGGGGCATCTAGAAGGAGAAGTGGTGTTGGGGGTGGGTGAATGGGGATGATGGAGACTTGGAGGGAAAAATATCTAATGTTGAGATTGTCATAAGCATGACTTTTGCTGAGTTCTCCCTGTCTCTCAAAACATGGTGACAATGAGGTTTCACTCATGGGAATTGGTCCTGGGCTTCCCCCAGACTTCTTCCCCACCTGCCTGGCTTGCATAGATCAGACTCTCGGGTGCAATAGCTACTTGTTGAGTTCCCCAGCACATCTCATAGAAACATCTAGTGTCACAGCTCTCATAGCCCAGCATCTCCCAAAGTGTTTCTGACCATCCCTGGGCCTGTGAGGTGAGAGGCTGAAAGGAATTCTATGCTTAGCTAAGTTTTGGAAATGCTGATACCCAAGTTAATGAAGTTTCTTTTTTGCAGGACTTCTCAGAGCCTTTAATATGTTCATGTGTGTGTGAATCCCAGAGAAAGGAGATTTAGAAAGTACCATTTCTGTATTAGTTTGTTATTGCATTGCTATAAAGGAATACCTGAGACTAGGTAATTTATAAAGAAAAGAGTTTTAATTGGCTCGTGGTTCTGCAGGCTGTACAGGAAGCATGGTGCTGGCATCTGCTTGGCTTCTGGGGAGGCCTTAGGAAACTATCAATTATGATGGAAGGCAAAGAGGGAGCAGGCACATCTTACATGGCTGGAGCAGGAGCAAGAGAGAGAGGGGGGAGGTGCTATGCACTTTTAAACAACCTGATCTCATGATAACTGTATCAAAAGAACAGCATCAAGAGCATGGTGCTAAACGACTCATGAGAAACTGCCCCATGAGCCAATCACCTCCCACTAGGACCCACTGCCAGTACTGGAGATTACAATTTGACATGAGTTTTGGGTGAGGACACAGACCCAAACCATATCAATTTCCTAAAAGCATCAGATAATGGAATCCTTTTGGGGGAATACTCATACTAATAATTTTTTACTGGAAGTACTTTAGGGAAAGTTGATTATAAGACTAACTCCCTCACAGTGGCTAATCATGCTGCATTATTTACTTGAAATTATCTAAGGGAGCAGATCTTAAGTGTCCTTACTTTCCACTGTCCCCTACACACACACACAAATGGTAACTGCTTGTGGTGAAGGATGTGTTAATTAATTTGATTGTGGTAATCATGACACAATGTATACATATATAAAATCATGCAGAACACCTTGAATGTATGCCATTTTCTTTTCTTTTTTTTTGAGACAGAGTCTTGCTGTGTCGCCCAGGCTGGAGAGCAATGATGCTATCTTGGCTCACCACAACTTCTGCCTCCTGGGTTCAAGTGATTCTCCTGCCTCAGCTTCCCTAGTAGCTGGGATTACAGGCCCGGGCCACCACACTCAGCTAATTATTGTATTTTTAGTAGAGGGGGTTTCACCATGTTGGCCAGGCTGGTCTGGAACTCCCAACCTCAGGTGATCCACCCACCTCAGCCTCCCAAAGTGCTGGGATTACAGGCATGAGCCACCGTACCTGGCCTAATTCAGCTCTTTAAGGAAATATGACAGATGCAGCTAATGCTCCTCTATCTAACTTGGCATAGCCTCATCCCTTTCTATCTCACCTTAGAGGTAAGCTGCATCCTGAACTTGGTGCTTACCTGCCATGTGTGTCTTCCATGTGCACTTGTATCTATGTACAACAGACAACACATACTATTGCTTTGCAGCTTACAGTGTTGCATGAATGGTATCACGTATCACGCTAGCTATATCCTCCTGCACCTTGTTTTGTCCCTTCAGCCCTGTTGTTGGGATTTCCATATATGAGTAGCTTTCCATGTATGAATTAAATATAGATGAGGTATACCTCAAAGCCATTTAGCCATTCTCCTGGTGATGGACCTTTAGGATGTTTGCAGAGTCTCTGTTATTATAAGCCAAGCTTCTGGGAACATTATTGTCCAGACATCTTGTTGTGTGCATTAGTGAGAGCTTCTCTACTGAATATTCCTAGAAAGGGAATTGCTTTCTGGTATCAGCTTTTCAGGGTACAACAGCTACTTTTTAGGTGAGTTTCTGCTTCTCCACATTCTCACCGACACTCAGAATTATCAAGGATTTTCCCACTCTCTTTGCTGTAAAATGGTGTCTCACTGTTGTTTGAATTTAAGTTTTCCCGATTTCTTGTGAGGCTGATATCTTTCCTGGCCATTTTCTTTCCTCTTCTGGGACTTACCTGTACTTCTCATTTTTGCCTAGTTTTAATTATGTTTTTTTCCAAAAAAAATTTTTTTCCTTCAGTTAGTGCCTTTGTTTTTTGATGCTGTTTATGACGTTTTTTTGTTACAGGGAAGTTTAAGAAGTTTAATATGTCAAGTTTACCAAAATTCTCCTTTGTGGGTTATGCTTTTTGATTTCTTTACAAAGCCTTCTCTACGTAGGAGTTAAAAAGATAGCCTATTTTTCCCCTAAAAGTTTAAAATTTGCCTTTCTCCATTTAGGCTTTGTGAAATAAAACTAAAATAAGACTCCAAGCTCTCTGTGATTAATAGAGACAGGCTCCCTGTGAATAATAGAGACGCTTCCAATTTAAAAGCAGAACCAGGCAGCGATGTGGGCTGATAAAGAATGGTCACACATCCTCGGTTCTCAGAAAACCCAGCTCCCGACAAACATTTTGCTTTATATTCCTGAGCCAGGACAGTTCCTATAACCAGAGCCAAGATAAACTGCTTCCAGAACATTCTCTTCCCCACTCCAATCCAGTTGTTTGAAAGAAACTTCTGGTTTTAGGGTTGGAAACGACCCAATCAGAGCTCAAATATTTGGTTCCATCTGAACTGAACAAGTTTGAATCCTTTTTAGAATAAACGGACCTGATTGAGAACCTGGGCAAGAACATTCACTCCCTTTGCTCTTCAGCGAGCACACTTTCACTCGTACTGAATGCTGAGCCTCCCTAATCTGCAGATTGCTCTCAGGAAGGAAAGCTCTCTTTTCCCTCTGCAGATCTCATGGTCTTTTGTTAACAGTCTTTAATTCTTCTGGGGTTATTTTTGTGGGCTGTTAGAGATGAGAATCTGATTTTATTCTCTTCCACTTAAGTTATCAAATGTCCTAGCACCATTTATTGAACAATCTGTCTTTTCCTTATTGGTTTGCAAAGCCGCCTCTGTCATTTGTCAAGTCTACACACATGCTTGCCTGCCTCCTCCACTGGGTTACAGCTGAAGAAACTGAGTCCTGGAAGAGGCGAGCAGGTTGCTCAATGCCCTGCAGCTGTGGCAACCTTTCCAAACCACACCACAGGGAAGAGGAAGTGCTCTCTGCTGGGATTTTCTTCTCATCTTTCTCTCCTTTCCTCCCTTCCTTCCTGCTATCTCCTTGTCTTTCTTTCTGCTCCCTTTTCCCCTTGTCTTTCTTTTTTATCGCAGATAGGCTTATGTTTCAGCTTCAAGTCCTGTTTTTATGCATGACGCAGCCATCAGAACACAGCTATTCTTCAAGCAAATGTTTTGTCAAAAATATAGCTAGGTATATCACATTTCCTTTTCCTGAGCATGGGCTGGCTGGGCTGACCTCTTTTCCATTTAGAAGAGACAGATAGTTGGGGCCATTAAAACCTACAGCACTTTGCTTTGGCTCCTGGTGATTCATGGCTACTAATCCCTGTGGATATGTTTTTATTTCCTTGGATATATTGGATGTGCAGGTGGTATATATTGAAAAAGCCTGTTGTTTATTGACAAGAGCCCAGTAAAGACTCTGATTAATCTAAAAAATAAATAGAGAAAAGTGGAAGGTCACACTCTGGATCAAGAGCTCCGATTATATCCTTGATCCCTGAGTTATTTATTTCCAGTTGAGAGAAATCCTCCCCGTGGAGGTGTCAGGAGATGGATGAAGATTAACAGGCGAATGTGTGTGGGACTCCTTTGCCAACCCTTTCCTATCCTTGCTGGCCAAATGCGCCTTCTCTAACTCACCATTTTGGGGACAAATCTAGCGTTTTCTTTTATAATTCTCTTGTCTTCAGTTGTTTTCAGTGGCTTGGAGATATTCCGTCCCTCCCCTACAGCCCTGAGGCACCCGGAGGGTTGCCTTTTTAGGTTTGCCTGTGACTCTGAAGGGTTGGATGTGCCTGCCAAGGTTCCCCCAGGGAATTCAGGACAGTTTCTCAGCTGCCCACATCCATGGAGTCCTTTCCTGGGGTATGTTCGGGATGGTGGCACATGGGTCTTGGGGTGTGTGGCATCAGCAAGAGAGCCATCCTGACTGTGGGTGGGTGGGTGGGTCTCATATGGGGCTGCATCCATGCATTTGAGGATGGACTGCTGGAGCGAACATGAGAAAGGAAGTTGTATTTTGAGACTGAGGTTGGGTGACTGAGTCAGACTCACGCCCTTAGTCTCACACTCAGGCTATGTCACGGGGGTCCTGCTGCTCCCTGCCCCTCCTTCACTAGTGGAGTTCAGGACAAGCATCTGCTTTTGTCTAGACAATGGAAGGAACTTGCTTGTAAATTTCCCTGCTTCTTTTCTCCCCTCCTGGCTACTCACCCTCAGCCCTGGCTGTCCTAGGGGACTTCCAAAAACACCAAATGCATCATGCTGCTTCCTTGGTTAAAACTCTTCCTGAAAGGGCTCACCTTTCAAATTGGAGATGACCTGGACATTGCACACATCAGTTCTGTTTACATCCCGTGACCTGAACTTCCATCAGAGGGAGGCTGGGAAGTGTGGCGCTCACCTGTGCTGACTTATGCCCGGTGACAAGGCTGTAACTGGAAGACAGCCAGGGTAGATTTGGTGGTTAACTGTCTGCCTCCACCATTGCAGAGGACTCTTTGACATTTGGTGGTGACCCCACGGAAAGCCTTCCTCTCTTTCCCATCTCAATGTCACTTCCTCCATGAAGCCTTCCCTGGTTTCTCCCAGTTAATTGCCTTTGCTACCCTCCCCTCAGCACCCTTGTGTTAGCAACCAGGTTCATTTCTGCCTACATGCAACAAGCCAATCACTGTGGTGATGATTTTTTTTTTTTCGAAAGAGAAAAGATTTTATTCTCAAGGCTGCCATGTGAGGAGACAGTAGAACAAATCTCAAATCCACCTCCCTGAAAATCGGGTGTGGGGGTAAGTATGGGAGAGAAATTGTGGTTGTCTGAGGTGTGGGGAAAGGTGATTGGTGGGAAGGAGTGGTGAAGTAATGGGGGTTTTTGCACAAGCATAATGGAGCTATATGGCTTTTCATAGGACACATACGCAGAAAATAAGTGTGTTAGCATGATTGGAGGGTGGAACTTTTGGCCTTCTGACATAGAAGCCTCTTTGGGTACCTATGCAGGCCCAGTTGAAGAGTTTGTGGTCCCAACCGGCTTGAACTAAGCAAGAGCTGACCCCTAGTTCCCAAAAAACAACCTGAAGCAACTGTTACTATCCTGACGCACAGTCAGAGATGTTGTCTATAAGGAAGCTAGTGGGAGTTTTAAGATCAACTAGAAATAAGCCATTAAAAGCAGGCAGGAAGGTTAAGTTTGGCGACTTAATCAGATTAGCCTCCAGTTTCAGTGGCACCCCTCCTTTGAGCACAAATGTGCTCGAGTCCTTTGTTTCTTGTCTTTTGTCCCAAGTGCACAGTGGCTTACCTTTTTCATCTCTGCATGTCCTGTGCAGAGCATAGGGCAGGATGCAAAATAGGACATGTGTCCTATAAGAGCCATGTAGCTCCATTATGCTTGTGCAAAATTCCCCGTTAGCTCACTTTTCCTTCCCACCAATCGCCTTTCCCCACACTTCAGAATGAATGATAGGTAACTGCAATCTTGGGAGCCTCTTAGTGGTCTTTATACCAAAATGTGTTTTTTTTAAAAGAGTTTTTAAAAACTCTTTTAAAAACATCAAAGAAAGACTTGTGAAAGGCAGTCTTCATTGCTACTGTTTGTCTTTCTCTAGTGCAGGGCTTCTGAAATCTGCATTTCAGAAGCATGTGAGAAATAGCTACAGGGCTGTACCCCAGACATTCCCCTGAGTGGGTGTGAGGTGAGGGCCCGGGGCCCCTGTGGTGCAGCCAGTCCTCGAAGAGAGATGAAATTGCAGGAGCCCAAGGGAAAATGAACTATAGAGGGATCTTTGTGCTCCTTCCATTTAGAGATCAGGATGGGGGCCAAACTGGTGTCTGCCTTCCTTCTCTCTCTTCTTTCCTTTTTCTGCCCCTCTCCCAGTGATGGCTTTCATTATCCTCAGTAGCTCAGGGCTGAGAAATTCTAATCAGAAATGCATCCACTGTAGCCTGCAGCTTCCTAATTCCATCCAGCCTCCATGGATACAATCTGTGGTGATTATGTTTGATGAATTGCTGATACCTTTGTGATCCTGGATGTGGCATCCCCTGTGGGAGTTGAGCCTATCCCAGGCTGCCCCGGCTCTTGGCCTCCAGGCATTGGGCTCTGGGAAAGTTGTGGCTCCCAGCCAGCAGCTGCATCTCACCTGGGGCTTCTGGAGGAACTGCTCAGAGCTTCAAGGACCCTGTGGTCAGGCTCCTCTTTTTACTACTACTTCAAAGTGACAGAATACTGCCTGGCCACTGTGCCTTTCTGAAAAGGGGTGTAAAAAGAGGATAAGCTCCTTAGATTTTCCTATGACCTTCCTCAAACCCATCACTGGCACTTCCAGGGAAAATGGATGACTTTAACGATAAAATATGCACAGGAAGGCACGGTAAAAAGCCAGCCTGCTGGAATAGAAAGTCATTGTTTTCCTGGACTCCAGTCAACTTGTAGGGGTCAGAAACTCTAAGGCTGCAGTGGCCAGAGAGATAAAATACATGAATGAATTTGAGATACTGGGAAGCAGCGGGGACTGTGGCAAACTAGCAAGTGTCTAAAGAGCATTCACATTCATCGTCTAAGAAAATACGGTGTTGCATACACAAAAATCAACTCAAGAGGGATTAAAGATTTAAATGTAAAACCCCAAACTATAAAAACCCTGGAAGACAACCTAGGCAATACCATTCAGGACATAGGCACGGGCAAAGATTTCATAATGAAGGCACCAAAAGCAATTGCAACAAAAGCAAAAATTGACAAATGGGATCTAACTAAACTAAAGAGCTTCTGCATAGCAAAAGAAACTATCAACAGAGTAAACAGATAGCCTAAGGAATGGGAGAAAATTTTTGCAAACTATGCACCTGACAAAGGTCTAATATCAAGCATCTGTAAGAAATTTAAACAAATTTGCACCAGGGTCTGCTTTTAGCACTGTGTGAATATTAACCTCTTTAAACTTACGAAGTGCGTTTTATGATTATGGTCCCCATTTTACAGGTGAGGAAACTAAGGCTCAGGGAGGTTAAGAACCTTGCTGAGTATTACCCAGCTGGTAAGGAGAAGATCTAGGATCTACATGCAGACAAATGAGCTCCAGAGCTCTTGTTCTTAACTCTCCATATTACCTCCCTAACTTTTCTGATGTCACACAGCTACTGAGTAGTAGAGCTGGGATAAAAGCCAGGTAGGTCCCATTCCAGACCCTGAACTGGGAGTCCTAGGTACACTTTGCCACCCCCAAGGGGAAAGACTCATCAGGTCGAGTGTAAAAAGGTGTCTTTTTAAAATAAGAGATTCAGTTTCGAATGTTTGTTTAATGCAAACTAGGCAGATAGAGCAGCTAAAACCAGAAAGAAATAAGACCAGACCACAGCAAGTAACATGCATAAAAGGAGGAGTGTGTGGCTCTGGGCAAACCAGGAGTTGGGTGGGTACAGGTGGGGCAGGTAGCAGGGTCCTACTAGGATTTGCAGCAAAGACAGAGCCATGGCAGTTGGAGTCCACATATGTTCCTTCTGAAAACAGGCATTATTTGGTATGTTGATTATGCAGTGTGTTAAAGTAGTGTATTAACAGAAACTTCGGCGTACAGCAAGGCCAACAGATCCAATTGCCATCGAAAAGACTGTTATTCACAGTTCCCAAGAGGAGGGGGCACCCCATGCCAGGGGGCCACACTCGTTTTAGAACTGCCTTACTCTGGAAGGGGAAGTCCCTCCAGGGTCAACAAGGGCCCCAATGTCAAAGCATCAAGAATATAGAAAACAAAAGACAAGGTCAATACACCGACCTTGGTCTGACTTCTCTCCAGGGCATAGTATTATTGCCTACTTTGGGCCTTAACCTATTTGCAATTCATTTTTTTCTGGACATTTTGCTGCAAAGGCTGAGCATATCATGAGACTCCTCCCTCATGTGATTCTTGGGCTCAGCATGGGCTGGCTGCATGGTGAAGGGACATGTGGCTTTGCTGCGCCCATGCCCAGATGCACTACTGTGCACACCCGGCCTCTCCTGGTGTTTCGGTGCCCAGGGACTGGAGCCGGGCCAAGGGCGGTCGTCATTCTGTTGTGGGGAACAAGTACTGCCCACTGGAGTCCACACCAAGGCAGGCACCATTCACTCAGTAGGTTTGTGTATTTATTATAATAAGCTTCCAGCAGATGGCAGTAAAGCGTCGTGATCTAACAAAGTCTATTAGGACGATGTTTCCGACAAACAGAAATAAAGTGCCTGTAGGGGGCACTCTGCTCCAAAAGGGTCCACGCCCAGTGGCCCAGCAGTCCGGTCTCAGAGGCCACCGTGCAGTATCCCACTCCGCAGGGTCTGCAGCTACGCAGGAAGAGATGGCTTCTCTGCTTAGCCCCAAGGCGACGTTCCCTGCGGTTCTACAGCAGCCTCCCTTTGGACTCTGCTATCTGAGCCCTGGGAGGGAGCAGTGAGGTCCTGGAAGGTCACAGGGGAGTGCCACATACTTCAAGGTGCCACATACTTCAAGGGGGGCGGTGCTTGAAGTCTGAGGTCCTGACAGCCAGGGGGAGAGGGAGGACTCTGGGACCCGACAGGCACAGTAGGTGTGAGGTGATGGCTTAATGAGTCCTGCACCAGGGAGGGACCAGGCCTCTAATGGATTAGATCCAACTACTTGGACGCATAATGAAAGGGGGGGACAAGGAATGCGCGGCCTTGTCCTGAGGTTTTTTCTGCCCCGGGTGTCGCTGACGTGGAGGGGGTAGTGATGGAGCCAGGCCAGAGCCCCCTGGCTCTCGCTGTGCTCCGTCCTAGGGCAGGGCCATTGGTGGTGTAACATCAGGCTCTGGGTCCCTCTTGGGGAGGAGCTGTCTTTGGGAAAAGTCTTGAAACACCACTGAGAAAGAGGGCGGGACCCTGAGGGCATGGGTGCTAGAGGGGTCTCAGGTCACAAAAAGGATGTTAAACTGCTTTTAATGAGACAATGAGGACGATTTGTTTTATGTCCTTTGAAAGAGGAGAGGTGAAGGAGGAGGCCGGAGGAAGAGGAGGGGTAGCAGGCAAGATGGGGAAGCCTGGAGTTCCAGCCAGTGCGGGGGCTGTCCAGACAATGGCCTCTGGGCGCGGGTCAGCGAGAGGGAGCAGGAATGCCTGACACCTGATTCGGAGTTGACTGGGCTGCATGCTGTGGGAGCCCACCCCATGGATCCCCCTCCCCTCGTCTTCAGTGAAGTTTACTTGCCAAAGTTTCACATGAAAGTTTTGTGTTATGTGCTGTGTGTGTGTACGTGTGTGTGTGTGTGTGTGTGTGAGAGAGAGAGAGAGAGAGAACGGGGGAAAGCCTCAGTTCACATCTGGACCAGTTGATGTGGCACAGAATAGAGGAAGCGTGAGTGGAAGACAGCCCAGAAGCTGCCTGGGCCGTGCCTGTGGAAGTCCCTCTGGATTCCACAAAATCCTGGTGAAGGCTCCACACACTGGAATTAGGGATTTTATTCACTTTTACCCAGATGTCGAGAGTTTGGGTTGCTCCAGTAGATACTGGAGTCACACTGACAGCTATGTACGTGGAAGGGCTTTTGGAGGCCTTCCTGATCTGTCAAGGTGTCTGTACACATGCAATGTTCTGAGCCAAGCAAACATGAAAGATGGTCCACCCCATGCCCCCAACAAAAGTGTCCTATCAGTTAGAAGAGTTTACTGGTATCATTGTCTCTTCAGCCACAATGACACTGAGGAGAAGCATTCAACAAGTAGATTTAGGTCTTTAATAGATATACTTTTTAAGAAATGAATTTTGAATGGCTTTATGTTTGCTCATTCATTCACTGACTAATTCCATATATTAGCACCTAATGTGTGCTGAGAACTGGCCTAGGCACTGGGGAGCCATGGAGAAGGTGGCTGCCCTTAAGCAGCTTTCAGGATGCAGGGGTGGGGTTGATCAGAGTAACAGGAATATAGCAGCTCAGGGTCACATTTTTAGCAGCTACTTTTAATTTGCTTGACAAACTGTGTCAGGGAAATCCCTGGGTAAAAATTACTCCATGCTAGAGAAAATACAGGCCTGTTTTCCAGCACCGGTCTGATGTGCTTATCAAGTTTCTGTTGAGAGCAGGAAGAAAGGCAATAGGATCAGGGTGGGCCTGACCCAAAGTAATCCTTGGAGGAGAGTCTCAGGGCGATGTGGCCTCACCCACTCTGCTTTTCCATTACTGAGATTGTATGCATTCTTAGTTTCATGCTGGCTCTATAAAGGCATTGCAAAATTGTTCTTAAAACCAGAGGATAAAATTGCTTTGGAGAGCTCTCATTTTGGTCTCCTGGTGGGTTGTAAGTAAATACATTCTTGGAAACTGAGCAATGAAACTCTGTTGTATCAGGCCAAGAGGACGAGGAAGCCACAAAACTTATGCTGCTTTGGGTGCCCCAGCCATCTGTGGTCTACAGGGAGGTGCCATCTTGGGTGCCAACAACTGGGGAATTTACACATCTGGTGCAGAGTAAGGGCTCAGCACGTGCCTGGTAAAGGAACAGAAAAAGGATTGATACACAATGCCACACACCACACCCTTCCATTTAAAAACTTAAGTATAATCCACCCTTTTTAGTATATAGTTCTGAGAATTAAAACAAAAAACAAAAACAAACAAACAAAAACACTGCATAGTTGTATAACCACAATCAGGATAAGGAATACTTCTGTAGCCCCTAAAGTTCTTCCAGCTCCCAACAAACACTGATATATTTGATATCCCTATATTTTTGACCTTGCAAAAATGTCATATAAATGGAATTATACAGTATGTAGCCTTCTGAGTCTGACATCATTCACTTAGCATAATGCATCTGGCATTCACCCATGTTGTGTGTGTCAGTGGTTTGCTCCTTTTTCGTTGCTGTGTAGTGTTCCATTGTATGGTTGTAGCATAGTTTGTTTATTAACCAGTTGAGGAAACTTTGGGTTGCTTTCAGTTTTGGGTGATTATGGAAAAGTTGCCATAAATGTTCATGTACAGGTGCTTGTACAGACATAGGTTTTAATTTCCCTTGGGTAAATAGCTAGAAGTGGGATTTCTGGTTTGTATCAGAAATCTGGTTGTTTAAATATGTAAACTATATGTAAACATATCGTTTAACATTGTAAGAAACTGCCATATCGTATATTCTAAAGCATATAATTTTGCATTTGCATCAGCTGTGTGTAGGAGTTCCATTTGCTCTGCATCCTTGTTAGCACTTGGGATTTTCCGTTAAGCAACAACAACAATTAGCTATTCTAACAGGTGTGTAGTGGTATCTAATTGTTTTAATTTATACTTCCGTAAGGGTGAATGATAATGGGCATATTTTTATGTGCTTATTTTCCACTGGTACATCTTGGCTAAAGTACCAGTGGAAATCTTGGCTAAAGTGACTGTATAAATCTTTTGCCCATTTGTGGCTGGTTTGTTTTCTTATTCAGATTTGAGAGTTCTTTACGTATTCTGGATACAAGTCGTTTATCAGCTACATGCTTTGCAAATATTTTCTCTCAGTTTTTGGCTTTTTTTTGTTCTTTTAACAATGTTTTTCAAAGAATAGAAGTTCTTAGTTTTGGTGAAATTCAATTTATCAAACACTTCTTTTATGAATAGTACTTTTGGTGTCATATCTCAGAATTCTTTGCCTAATCCCAGGTGTATTAGTCCATTTTCACACTCCTATAAAGACATACCTGAGACTGGATAATTTATAGAGAAAGAAGGTTTAATTCACCCACAGTTCTGCATGGCTGGAGTGGCCTCAGGAAACTTACAATCATGGCAGATGACAAAGGAAAGCAAGCATTTTCTTCACAAGGTGCAGAGAGAGACAGAGAGAGAGAGAGGGAGAGAGAGAGAGCACAAAGGAGAAACTGCTAAACACTTATAAAACCATCAAGATCTCATGAGAACTCACTCACTATCATGAGAACAGTATGGGGGAACCACCCCCATGATGCAGTCACCTCCCGTCAGGTTCCTTCCTCAATATGTAAGGATTACAATTCGAAATGAGATTTGGGTGGGGACACAAAACCAAACCATATTACCAGGTCATGAAGATTTTCTCCTGTGTGTGTGTATGTTTATTTAAGGTTTTATAGTTTATATTTATAATCTATTTTTAGTTAATTTTTATGTAGGGTGTGAGGTTCAAGTCAACGTTCATTTGCATATGAATGTCCACTCGTTCCAATATTATTTGTTAAAAAAATTATCCTTTCTTCCTCCAGTGAATTGTCTTTGCACCATTGTCAATTTACCATATTTGTGTGGGTCTATTTCTGAACTCTTCATTTTGTTTCATTGACCCAGGTGTTTATTCCTTCACTAATACCATGCTGTCTTGATTATTGTAGTTTTATAATAGGTCTTGAAATTGGGGAGTTTGAGTCTTGAAAGTTTATTTTTTTTCAAAATTATTCTGGCTATTCTAGTTTCTTTGGCTTTTCATATAAATTTTAGAATCAGGTTGTCTCTATTATAAAATATTGGGCTTGGAGTTTTACAGAAATTGCATTAAATCAATACATAATTTGGGAAGAATTGACATCTTTACTACACTGAGTTTTCCAATCCATGAACACTGTATGTCTTTCCATTTATTTAGGTTCTCTTTAATTTATTTCATCAGCGTTTTGTAGTTTTCAGTTTATAAATCCCATAATTTGTTGTTAGATATATTCCCAAATATTTTATTTTCTTGGAGTTGTTGTAAATGGTATTATTTTTAATTTTTGTTTTCAGACATATAATTTTAACATGTTGACCTTTTATCCTGTGACCTTGTTAAACTCACTTATTATCCTTAGTCCTAAACTCACTATTAGCTTCATTTATAACCCTTAGACCCTACCCTTTCTTTTTTTGATTTCTTGGAATTTTCTGCGTGAACACTCATGTTATATGTGAAAATGGATAGTTTTGTTTCTTCTTTTTTAATCTGTATACTTTTTCCCTCAGTCATCTTAATATTCTGACTTTAACTTCTAGTACAATTTTGAATAAGAGTGAAGAGAGTGGACATTTTTACCTTGTTCCCAATTTTAGGATGAAAGCATCCTGTCTTTTACCATTATGTTTGACATTTACTATAGGTTTGTTGTGGATGACTTTTATTAAGTTGAGGTAGAGTTCTCTTTTATTCCTAGTTAGTTGAGAGTTTTTGTAATAAAAGGATATTAAATTTTGGCAAATGCCTTTTCTGTATCAATTTATATGATTATGAAGCTTTTTTTTAGATTGTTAATGTGGCATATTGATTGATTGATTGATTTTTGAATATTGAATCAGACTTGTGCTCCTGGAATAAACCTCACTTGGCCATAATTATTATTCTTTTTGTATATTGTTAGATTCAACTTGCTAAAATTTTGCTGTAGACTTTTGCATCTGTGTTTATGAGGGATACTGGTCTGTTACTTTATTTTCTTATACTGCTTTTGGCTTTGTAACTAGGCTAATGCTGGACTCATAAAATGAGTCAAACTCTATGCTAGAAGAGATTAGTGTTATTTCTTCTTTAAATGTTTGGTAGAATTTTCAGTGAAGCCATCTGGCCTGGAGATTTATTTTCCAGGATGTTTTAATGTATGAATTTAATTTATTTAATAGTTATAGGACTACACAGTTTATCTGTTTTATTTTAAATGAATTTATGTATTATTTTGGTTTTCAAAGAGTTGGTTCATTTCCATTGTCAAATTTTCTTGCATAGAACTGTTTATGGTATTGCTTTATTACATATATATATATATATATTTTTTTTTTTTGAGACAGAGTCTTGCTGTGACCCCCACGCTGGAGTGCAGTGGCATGATCTCAGCTCACTGCAACCTCCGCCTTCTGGGTTCAAGTGATTCTCATGTCTCAGCTTCCTGAGTAGCTGGGATTACAGGTGCCTGCCATCATGCTCAGCTAATTTTTGTATTTTTAGTAGAGACAAGGTTTTGCCATGTTGGCCAGGCTGGTCTCGAACTCCTGACCTCAGGTGATCCACCCGCCTCGACCTCCCAAAGAGCTGGCATTACAGGTATGAGCCACCGTGCCTGACCACTGTATTATATTTTTAATTTCTGTGGCGTCTGTAGTGATATTCCCTTTTTCAATCATTATACTAGTAATATGTATCTTTTTTCTCTTTTTCTTTTTCTTACTAGAGGTTTACCCATTTTTGATCTTTTCAAAAAAATTAGCTCTTTTTTTATAGATTTTTTTCTATCATTTTTTCTGCTTTCAATTTCATTATTTTCTGCTCTTATCTTTATTATTTCTTTCCTTCACATGCTTAGGCTCTATTTTGTTCTTCTTTTTCTAGTTGTTTAAAGTGGGGGCTTAGATGATTAATTTGAGGCATTTCTTCCCTTTTAATGTAAGCATACAATACTCTAAGTTACCTATAAGTATTGCTTCAGCTGCATCTGACAAAATTTGAGAATTCAGATCTTCATTCAGTTCAAAAGATTTTCTAATTCACCTTATGACTTCCTCTTTAACCCATGGACTATTCAGATGTGTGGTTTTCAATTTCCAAGTGTTTGAAGATTTTTTCAGTTATCTGTTATTGTTTCTGGTTTAATTCCATTATGGTCAGACAGCATTCTGTGTATGATTTTTTTATTTTTTGAGACAGAGTCTCGCTCTGTCACCAGGGTGGACTGCAGTGGAGCGATCTTTGCTCACTGCAACCTCTGCCTCCCAGGTTCAAGCGATTCTCCTCAGCCTCCCGAGTAGCTGGGACTACAAGCGCACCACCATGCCTGGCTAATTTTTGTGTTTTTAGTAGAGATGAGGTTTCACCATGTTGGCCAGAATGGTATCTATCTCTTGACTTCGTGATCCGCCCACCTCAGCCTCCCAAAGTGCTGGGATTACAGGCGTGAGCCACCACTCTCGGCCTGTATGATTATAATTCTTTAAAATTTGTTAAAATTCATTTTATGACTAATACACATGATATGTATTAGTGTATTCGAGGAGAATGTATATTCTGTTGCTATCGGATTAAATGTTCTACTTATAGCAATTAGATCCAATTGGTTAAAGCTATTGTTTAGTTCTCCTATATATTTGATGATTATCTATGTACTAGTTGTATTGATTATTGAGAAAAAAAGACTACTGAAGATTCTGTAAAGGACAGACACTAGGATGGTACCCAGTGATCCCTTCGTACTGTTCACACTCTCGTATAATTCTCTCCCCTTGAGTATGAGTGGGACCTATGATTTACTTCCAACCACCAGGATATGGCAAAGGTGATAGATGTAACTTCCGGGATTATGTTACATTATATGAGTCCATCTTCCAAGAGGATGTGCTCCAGGAGTTTCTTTTGCTGACCTTGAAGGAGTGAATAGTTGTGTTGAGAGGCCCATGGGGCCAGAAACAGGGTAGTTTCCAGGAGTTGAGGGAAGTATCCAGCTGACAAGCAGCAAGAGTCTAGGGCTCCCAGCCCTATAGCCATAGGGAAATGATTTCTGCCAAAAACCTGAGGGAGCTTAATAGCAGAAGCTTCCATAGTCAGATTTCCAGATGAGAAACCAGCCCTGGCCCACACCTTGATTGCAGCCTTGTAAGACCCTAAGCAGAAGATCCAGATAAGTTGTACCCAGACCCCACCCACAGAAGCTGTGCAATGATTGATGTGCTGTGTTTTCAGCCTGTGAATTTGTGATAATTGGTTACGCAGGAGGAGAAACCTATATGACTTCAACTTTAATTGTGGATTTGTTTGTTTCTTTTTTTAGTTCTGTCGGTTTTTGCTTCATGTATTTTGAAGCTCTGTTGTTAGGAGCTTATTCATTTAGAATACTTACGTCTTCTTGATGAATTGGACCTTTTATCATTATATAATGTGTCTCTTTGTTTATGATAATTTTCTGTGCTCTGAAGTATGTTTTGATGATATAGGCATTTTCTTCCTTCCTTCCTTTTTATTTTTTTCGACACAGTCTCACTCTTTTGCCCAGGCTGGAGTCCAGTGGTGTGATCTTGGCTCACTGCAACCTCTGCCTCCCAGGTTCAAGCAATTCTCCTACCTCAGCCTCCGAGTAGCTGGGATTACAGGCATGGGTCACCAGGCCTGGCTAATTTTTATATTTTTAGTAGAGATGGGATTTCACTGTGTTAGTCAGGCTGGTCTGAAACTCTTGACCTCAAGTTATCTGCCCGCTTCGGCCTCCCAAAGTGCTAGGATTACAGGCGTGAGCCACTGTGCCCAGCCCCAACTTTCTTTTTATTAGTTTTTGCATGAAATAGCTTTTTCTATTGTTCTACTTTTAACTTACCTATATCATTATATTTGAAGTCAGTTTGCTAATTCCTAGCTAAGACCATTTACATTTAATGTAATTATTGATATGTTTGGATTTAGCTCTACCATTTGATTTGTTTTCTGTTTGTTTCCTCTATTTTCTGTTCCTCTGTATGCCCTTTCCTGCCTTCTTTGGGTTAATTGAATACTTTTTAATATTCCAAAATATAAATAAATAAATAAGTTTATTTATTTTAGTGCTTGTTCTAGGGATTACAATATATATATCCTTAGCTTTTCACATTTAAGATTTACTCTGAAAAGTAATTCTGATTACTTTATATTGACTACTGATGAGGTTGATTACTTAGAATTAATGTTTACTATGTTTTACAATCAAGTAAAATCATTAATCTTACCACCTATAACTCCGTTTATACTCCCTTTGTGTTATAATGGTGCTGTGTATTGCATCTACTTACATTGAAAATCTATCAGATAATACTATAATTTTTATTTCAACCTTCAAACATATTTTTAAAACTCAAGAGGGAAAAATAGTCTACTATATTGATATGGTTTGGCTGTGTCCCACCCAAATCTCATCTTGAATTCCCATGTGTTGTGCGAGGGACCTGGTGGGAGGTAATTGAATCATGGAGGCAGGTCTTCCCTGTGTTGTTCTCGAGCTAGTGAATCTCGTGATCTTGTGATAGATCTCATGAGATCTGATGGTTTTGAAAAATGGGAGTCTCCCTGCAAAACCTCTCCCTTTGTCTGCTGGCATCCATGTAAGATGTGACTTGCTCCTCCTTGCCTTCTGCCATGATTGTGAGGCTTTCCCAGTCACGTGGAACTGTAAGGCTGATTAAACCTCTTTCCTTTGTAAATTGCCCAGTCTCGGGTATGTCTTTATCAGCAGTGTGAAAATGGACTAGTACATATATTTATCATTTACCCAGATATTTACTATTTTTCCTTTATTCCTGGTGCTCCAAGTGTACTTCTTTTTTTTATGTTTATTTATTTATTTATTTTTTGAGACAGGGTCAGGCTGGAGTGATACAATCACAGCTCACTGCAGCCTGGAACTCCTGGGCTCAAGCAATCCATGGTCCCACCTAAGCCTCTCAAATAACTGGGACTACAGGTGTGAGCCACCATGCCCAATTAATTTTTTTAAAAAATTTTTTGTAGAGACTGGTCTCACTATGTTGCCCAGTTGGTCTCAAACTCCTGAACTCAAGCAATCCCCCTGCCTTGGTCTCCCAAACTGCTAGAATTACAGGTGTGAGCCACTGTGCCTGCCTCCAAGTTTACTTCTGATATAATTTCCCTTCTGTGTGAAGAATTTCCTCCAGGAATTCTTTTAGTGAAGGTCTGTTGGCAACTAATTATCTTAGTTTCCCTTTGTCTTAATTTGTTCGGGCTGCTATAACAAAATACCTGAGACAGGGTAATTTATAAATAACAGAAATTTATTTATCACAGTTCTGGAGACTGGGAAGTCCAAGATCAAGGTGTTGGTAGGTTTGATGTCTGATGAGAGCTGCTCTCTGCTTCCAAGATGGTGCTTTTTTTGCTGTGTTCTCCAGAAGTGGAGGAATGCTCTGTCCTCATATGGTGGAAGGGACAGAAGTTGGGAGGCAGCTCTCTGAAGCCTCTTTAATAAGGACGCTAATTCCATCGGTGAGGGTGAAGCCCTCATGGCCTTATCACCTCCCAAGGGCCTCATCTGGTAATACTATCATCACCTTGGGGGTTAAGTTCCAATATATGAGTTTTGGAGGGACATATACATTCAAACAATTAACACTTTTTATCTGAGTATCTGAGGATCTACCTATTTCACCTTCATTTTTAAAGGATTTTTTTTAACTGAATAAGGAAGTCTGACTTGACAGTTCTTTTAGTTTAGGAGTTGAAAAACAGTTTCCACTCTTGTGGTTTTCTTGGGTTCTGATGAGAAACTTGCAGTCATTTGAATTGTTTTTTCCCTATAACTAATGTATCATTTTTCTCTAGATGCTTTCACATTTTTTCTGTGTTTAGATTTTAGAAGTTTGTGATTATGTATCTAGATATGAATTATTTGGCTTTGCTGAGCTTCTTGGATCTGTAGGTTCATATTTTGCAATTTAGAAAGTTTTTAACCATTATTTCTTCAAAAAATTTTTCAGAACCACGTATGTTTTCCTTCTGAGACTTTGATAACACTAATATTTGATCTTTTGGTAAAATTTACCTTTCTTCAATCCACTGACCTTTTTTCCTGCCATTTCTATTTTGTTTTTGGCCTATCCTGTGAGTTCTTTATTTTGGTTATTATATTTTTCTGATATAAAAATTTCCATTTGGTTGTTTCTTCTATCTTGGATTTCTTTGCTGAGACTTTATACCTTTTCATTTCAGGAGTGTTAACCATTACTTCTTGGAACATTTTTCTAAAATCTGTGTCAGATAATTCCAACATCTGTGTCATCTGGTGTTGGCATTTGTTGTTTGTCTTTTTCCATACTAATTGAGATTTTCCTGGTTTTGTAACTGCTGAGCAATTTTGGATTATGTCCTGAATGTTTTGAATATTATGAAACTCTGGGTCTTATTTAAATCCTATGGGGAAGTTGACAATTTTGTTTTAATAGGCCAGCAACCTGGTTGGGTTTAGGCTGTGAGTGCTGACCAGTTCTCTGTGGAATGTGGTTTCAATTTCGGGTTCATTTTAAAAGCATTTCCAGCGCTATTCATATCTGTTGCACACATGTGCTCCTCAATGGCCAGTTGGGTATGCAGGTGGCGGCCTCTTAGTGTAGTTCTCAAGTCTTTGGTTTGCTGTTGAAGATCAGATCCACGCATGTGCAGCTCGAGTGTGGGCCATCTAGAGCATTTCTTCTCTGTGATCTTTCTGGTGCATTCTGGTTCCTGGGGCTTCTCCTTTTTCATCCTCTGGCCAGAAAGCTGTAGCTTTAGTTACTCTGCTCTGCTATGGTTGCCCCTGCTCCTGGGGACAAGCAGTGGAAAAACACTGAGATTAAAAAAAAAAAAAAACAATGAGGATTTGTCCATGCTTCTCTGAGCAGATAGACTTTCCCCTGTTTGAGAGTTTAGGTGGTTGTGGGATCCTGGTGTCACATCTTTCACTGCCTCTGCTGCCATGAGATTCCCCTGAGACTAGGATGTAAGAGAATGGAGAATGAAAAAAGAAAAAAGAAAAAAAAAGGAAAAGAAAAGTGTGGGATTTCCCCCACTCTCTCTGAGAATTAGGGGACCTTTTTCCAGTGTGTTAAACCAGAACTAGAGGTCTTTGCTTGGTGCTGTTTCTGTCCATGTCCTGGCACCCACTTCTGGATTTTGGGCTTCCTTGATTATAGGCCAGGGGAAACTGGAGGTAAAATAGGAAACTTACCATCAATCTGACAGTATAATACTTTGAATTACGGTATTTCTTAATTTACTTGCTGTGATTTACTTTTTATAGTTCTCAAATAACTGCTCCAGGCATTCTTTCCAAGTTTTATAATTTCATTGAATGGAAGAGACTTGACATAGAGTGTTCACTGTACCTTACTCTGAACTGGAATGGGAGCCCTTGGTTTTTAGCACCCTTATTGCACTATTTCAGAGATATATGACTTAAATGTATGCATGTATATGATGAAGAAAGCTTTCTTTATGATATGGAGAGACCCTCATGACATGTTGATAAATGAAACAAGGTAGGTCACAAGGCACCTTGTATGGTATATTTTCATTTATGTATAATTGTATATATTCATATATAGAAAACTTGGATGTTTGGTTTACTTTTGCTGCTGCAAGTCACAAAATACCTAATCAAAAGTGCCTTGAACATTAAGAGAGGTTTATTATGTTGCATGGCAGGAAGTCAGAGCATGGTTGGTTCGAGGGCTGGCTAATTTTCCAGCTTAAGAATGTCAGGGCTCTTAGTTTCTCACTGAGACATTTTACTTCCTTTAAAGGGTGTAAGTTGGCTGCAACTCCTTCAGGCTTCCTTTCATTACATGGCAATGTCCAAAGTCAGGAAGAACCATCTCTTCTTGTGTTTTTCTTCTATTAAGAAGGGAAACTTCTTCTTAAAGCCCCTAGCAGACTTCTGTTATGTTAATTAACCAGGGTTGAATCTGATGCCTGAGCCTTACCAGTCCCTAGAACTAATTATGAAACTACCAGGGTGAATAATACTAGCTTGTATTTATGCCCTAAGGCTGGAAAGGGAACTCTGAAATCCTTTGGGCTCCTGATGCTCAAACAAAATCAAATTCATCCTCACAAGAAAGAAGAGAAGGAAATTAAGAAAGACATAAATAAATGGGAATACAGCTTGTGTCCATGAATTAGAAGACTTAAGGATATTAAAATGTCCACACAACCCAAAACAATCTAGAGATTCACTGCAACCCCTATCAAAATCCCAATGGCATTTTTTTACAAAAGTAGAAAAGAATCCCCAAATTTATATGAAACAACAAAGGACATTGAATAGCCAAAACAATTTTGAGGAAAAAGAACAAAGCTAGAGGCCTCATACATCATGATTTCAAAACATGCTACAAAGTTACAGTAATCAAAACAATATGATACTGGCATAAAGCCAGATATGTAAACAAGTGGAACAGAATAGAGAGCCCAGAAGTAAACCTATGCCTATACAGTCACTTGATCTTTGACAAGAGTGCCAAGAGGACACAATGGGGAAAAGGTAGTCCCTTCAACAAATGGTGTCGGGAAAACTGGATATCCACATGCCAAAGAATGAAATTGCACCTTTATCTTACACAATACACAAAAGTCAACTCGATATAGATTAAAGACTTAAAACATAAGACCTGAAACTGTAAAACTCCTAGAAGGAAACATAGGGAAAAATCTTGACGTTGGTCTTGGCAATAATTTCTTAGATATGACACCAAAATCAACAAAAGCAAAAATAGACAAGTGAGACTAGATCGAACTAAAAAGCTTTTGTACAGCAAAGAGAACAATCAGAGTGAAAAGGCTGCCTATGAATGGGAGAAAACATTTGCAAATTATATATCTGATAAGGTATTAATATCGCAAATATACAAGAAACTCCAACAAACCAAGCAAAAAAATAAATAAATAAAAAATGGGCAAAAGGCCCGAATAGATGTTTAACCAAAGAAGTCATACAAATGACCAAGAAGCATATGAAAAAATGTTCAACATCACCAATCATCAGGGAAATGCAAATAAAAGCCACAATGAGATACCACTTCATACCCATTAGGATGGCTATTACCAAAAAAATCACAAAACATAACAAGTGTTGGTGAGGATGTGAAGAACTTGGATCCCATGTGTCCTGTATTGATGTAAAATGGTGCCGTCACTGTGGAAAATAGTATGGAAGCTCCTCAAAAAGTTAAAAATGGAAGTACCACAGGATCTAGCAATTCTATTTCTCAGTATTTACCAAAATAATTGAAATCAGAATCTTGAAGAGATATCTTCACTCCCATGTTCGT
Source organism: Nomascus leucogenys (assembly GCF_006542625.1). Classification (NCBI taxonomy): domain Eukaryota; kingdom Metazoa; phylum Chordata; class Mammalia; order Primates; family Hylobatidae; genus Nomascus; species Nomascus leucogenys. The sequence goes on from NC_044400.1 coordinate 27,717,393, forward strand.
TGCAGTCTTGTTTACAGTAGCCAAGTTACAGAAACAATTGAAATGTCCATGGATGGGCAAATGGATAAAGAAAATGTGGTGTACAATGGAATATTATTCAGCCACAAAAAAGAAAGAAATCTTGTTATATGCTGCATGAATGGACCTTGACAACATTGTGCTAAGTGAAAGAAGCCAGTCATAGAAGGACAAATACCACATGATTCCACTAATATAAATTATCTAGAGTTGTCAAAGTCATCGCAGCAGAGTATAGAATGGAGGTTGCCAGGGGTTGGGGGAACTGGGAAAAGGGGAGTTGCTGTTCAGTGGATATAAAGATTTTGTCGTGCAAGAGGAATAAGTTCTAGAGATCTCTTTTATAACGTTGTGTTTATAGTTAGCAATGCTGTAATGAACACTTAAAAATTTGTTAAGAGGGTAGATTTTACGTTTTGTATTTTTTACTCCAATAAAAATTTAGTTAAAAAAGTTAGAAGAGAGGGGTGAGTAGGTTGGTAGGCAGCCAACAGAGTCTTCCAAGGAGGTGTGTACCAATCCTGACCTACTAACAGTGTTTTCTCTTCGGTGCAGGGTTTTGAGGAAACTTTCACTTTCTTGGTATTGGTCCTTTCCACCTGATCATATATGATGACAGTAAAATAGGTGTTTCCTATTTGAGAAAAGATAAAAGAGGGTCCTGGCTTTTATTTACTTCTCCATGGAGCCTGCCTTGGCTCCCAGGCCCTCTCTGATCCTTTCCTTCTCTGAAGACTGGATGTTTCAAGGGCAGTGTCATGCAATTTATGATTTCAGTCTAATACTTATTGTTTTGTTGGCTGCTATGTCTTGTGTATTCATTTATCTTCTACCCCCAACTGGGTTGTAAACTCTTTGATATCAGATACATTTCTTCTTGATCTCCAGGGGATTCAGGGCTGAGAACCTGGGTGGAACACAATAAATACCCATTAAATGATTTATGGTGTGGCCTATTTCTGGGCCAGCCCTGGGAATAGGGAGTAAGGCATGGTCATTTGCTATCAATCAGTTTCTGAAAATATACTATCATTTTTTTGCTTGGATCCCTGATGATAAGACACAAGTCAAAGAACCAAAATTCTACCAGGAAGACCTAAGTGATAGGAAGCAAATAATTATGTAATCAAGACAAGTCATATTTATGCTATTCTATAATGTTCCCATTGAGCAAGTCTGTATCTCAGGAGACTTTTGCATGTTAATAGACCATGGGCTTTGCAAAAATTTCTTTCTGGTGGTCTATAGCATGTGGATTCAAATTCTTAATGTTTTAGTTACCTGAAGAATTCTCTCTAAGTTTTCCAATAACACACTTTAAAGGAAAATAATGCCTCAAATGAGTGTTGTGTAGTTAAGCATATTTACTTAACATGATGCTTTTTACCTTTCAATATCTTTTCACCTACATGACAAAATGTTCCAAGTGAAAAGGACTTTTGACACCATGACTCCAATCTCTTTAGATAACTAGAGAAACTGAGACCCAAACAAGGGAAGTGCTTTTCCAGGATACACAGTTAATTATTGGCAGTACTGGACTAGAATCTGGAAGGAATGACTCTGACCTTTACCGATTTGTCAGGCGGCTTTGAACATCTTGTTTCCTGGAAGGGTTATTGCTATTTTGACGATTTAGTAGAGTTGTCAGGGGAAGCCATTAAGCAAGATGTGAAATGTTAGGATTAACCTGTATGTTTCACTGAGAATGAGTGTACTGGACGCTTTCTGGAGGAGATGCTAGACAAAGAGTTTGAGGTGGTGGGAACTTGAGTTCAAGACACCAGAGGGACACACCTAGAGGGTAAAGGCCCTGGTAAGGAGGATGGATGGAGGAGAAAATAGCATCTCTGCCACAATTGTGCTACATGAACCAGATGTTGGCGGTGGGTATCTTCCCCTGTATTATCCAGATAAGATGGGCTTCATCTTCCATTTTATGTCATGTGGGAAGTCAAATGCCTTCACCAGGGTTTTTGTAAATTCCTGTTTATACTCATTTCTAGTTGCTTCTGGCTAGGTTCTGTCTTTGCCAAATTATGACTTTATGCTGTGCTTTTTGAAACTGCCTCATTATTCTGCCCTGTGATTTGACCCAAACATGAGAAACAGACCTGCCTAATTTATTCCCTTCTAGGAAAGAAAACTCTCCAAGATTACTGAGTCATATCAAAATGGTTTCTACTGGCCAAACATAAGACAATTTGACTATCAGTAAGAATAACTGCATGATATCAAATGCATTAAATATATTTAAATAAGGAGTTCATAATGATAATGATAATAATATGCCTCATTTGTAATCCTTGGGTTCTAGGGAACCCACGCGTGATTTTGAAAGGTGGCAAATAAAAGGAAAGTAATAATTTTTTAGTCCTGTGGTTATCATACTAACTGTACTTCAGAATAACCAAATAACCAAATAATTTGCCCGGGAAAGTTTCTCTTCATAGAGGCTAATAGATACAGAAGGAATGATACAATTAGAATGCCACCATTTTGCAAGCCCTAGCGAAGTAATTAATGGCTATAGTGAATGATCATCAGTGGTTTCAATGTCATGAAATGAGAAGGTTAGATATTATATGTCTCCCTGTGGAAGTTTCCAACACCACTTATGAAGTAGTCTTGCCAAAAGAAATCAAACCAGAATCCAATCAACCCTTTCAGTGATTTGTGGATTTCTTTTGGCAGGACTACTTTATAAGTGGTGCTGAGTACTCCCATCAAGAAGGATTTGCTTCAGAATTGTCTAGTGAGGAAAAAAATGGATGAGTGCAGCGATGAAGCAAGATTGGCCATGGGTTGCTAAGTGCTGAGGCTGGGTGATGGGTACATGGGGCTTCACTGTGCTATTTTCTCTCATATACATTTGAAAAATCCATAATTAGTAATTTGAAATTATTATCCTAATGTAGCATAAACAAAACAATCAACGCACATGAAGCAGCTCAGTGAGGTGGGCTTTTATTAAAAACTCCGAGGTAATAGTGAGAGAAGTTACAGCAAACTTCATATAGTGGCTAATTTAATACTGAATATTAGCATTCTTTCTCTTCAGAAAAAACCTCCCCAGCCTTCTCAACTACTCAAAATCCAGGTGCCTACTGTGTTTGTTTTCCACTTGCCTACCACCACTTTCCATCTCTAATGATGCCAGAAAAACCTCCTATTGTATTAAGTAGAGGAATTCAGTGGTCCCTAGCCAGGAACTCAACTCTGGACTTTCCTTTGCAAATCCAATGGTCCTGTAATGCACTGTGCAACAGACACTTACTCCAGGTTTTGCAGCTTTCCCATGTATTTGATAAGGTAAAAATGAAGTAAAAGTAACTCACCAGGCAATGCCTCAAAACATAGATGGTATTTTCCCCTCCGGTAATGGGTCTGAGGATGGATGGGAAGTCCAGCTCCACTCCATGAGATAATTCAGAGGAGCAAGTTCCCTCCATCTGGTGCTCCTCCATACCCTGGCTGGAGAACTGCCAGTGAGAATGAAAGGATGTATGGAAGAGTCCACACTGGTGTCCACAGGACCAGCCCAGGAAGTTGCATGTGTGGCCACTACTCATATTCCATGGACAAGAATCTAGTCACCTGGCTCCACCAGCTATGCAGAGCCTGAGGAGTGGCTTGGCCTGCAACCTTGTGCCCAGCTACAGTTCTGCCTCCATGGCAGGAGGGGAGAATGGATTCTGGAATACACCTCTCTGCTCTCAGTCTATGCAAGGAGAACAGAGGCTTCATTCTCACTGATATTATAACCAGGGTGTAGAATGCATGGCTGGTGGGCTGGGATCAAATGCAGCTTTAGTTTGTCCCCTATTCCCCTTTCAAGGTTACTCAGTGCTGGTGACTTTGCTCTGCCCCTGGGTGAAACTGTCAGACCCACAGCCTCTCTTTCTGTTCTTGGGTAATAGACCATTGTAAGGACTTTAAATCCCAGTTCAGTAATTTGAATGTCGAGTCCCAGATCTTACCTCAATTTGGTGACAAATATTTGCCTCTCTCCCAGCTTGGCCCAGCTTTAGGGACATGAGTGGCTTTCTCTTAGTTTCTCCACCTTTGCAGGATGATGCTTGAGGTGCTGGAGGAGGGAGGGTCTATCTCACTCCTGCTGGCTTTGCGGGGAGCTTTGCAGGAAGGAGCTTTGCGGGGAGCTTAGCTCCCTGGGTCTGGCAGGTGTGGAGAGGTGACTGCATCCCTCGTGCTGGGATTTGGAAAGCTCTTCAGAGCTTCCCCGGTGGGTTCCTTGACTGCATTGCTTTGAGGAGCCCTGTACTTCTCTGTTCTGGGTGGCAGCTAGAGACACCTCCGGCGGCCCGAGGAAATGCAGTCTTATCCTGACTTCTCGTGGCTGAGATCAAGATCTCTCTGGCCCCCTAGGTGGCCCTGTTGACCCTAAGATATCCCAGAGCTGGCTTTCTCTCCCACGGGGCACACACTGGATCCTTGGGAAACACATCCCCTTGCTCAGCAGTCTTCTCGCTCACCTTTGACCTCTTGATTTTTCAGGTGGGAGTCGGGACCCAGCCCTCCCATCCTCCAGCTGTAGGGGCCACAGAGCCTGTAGCAGAAGGTGGGATTCACAGCACAGTCTGTAGTATATAATCTGTGGTCATATCTGGATCAGAGTGCTCCAAAGATATAATTACTTTTTGTATTCATGGAGAGGGTGAGAGAGTTCTCAAGCAGTGGACGAGGTTCTGCATCCGACCTTGATAAATTCCACCTTTGGAGATGTGTCTACAGATTCTATGGTATTGGGTGTCTGTTGTCTTGGTGCTCAGTTAAAATGGAAGCAGGAAGAGTTCCACCCTTCTAGCCTGTAATATAAAAGAATCATGCTGCTTGCAAAAGCAGCCACAGTCAATTTGGGTTTTAAATAACAATTTTTATCTCCCCGCCACAGTTGAGACCCCCCTGCATATAGCCCTGGCTACAGAAGGCAGACCCAACAGGGAAGCCAGCATGGATGTCCTGCCTGCCTGTCCCCTGCCTCCCCACAGCCCGTGACTGAGAAAGCATAAAGCATTGGTAGGACCATGTCTTTGAATAGGATTTTTGTCTCCAGCTTTCTGTGATGTGGCTCACCAGGGGAAATAACATTTTCATATTGTTATGACCTGTGAGTGTTTTCTTTAAAGTCAGCAAAACAAATCTTTCAGATTTTGTGCACTTTTGCTGCCACATAAATTGTAATTATTAGGTCAGTAGAGTGGTAGCAGTTACGGGGAGCCCAAGGCTGGGATTGTTAGAGCCAATTAGTGCAGACCTTGGATTAATATGTTTCCACCTTCACATGCCAAGCCCTGTACAAGGCTACGCATTAACACAAGGATTTATGTTGCAGTGGGCAGGGGCTGAGTCATACTCCAGCCATGTGGAGACACAGTGAGCCATCTTTGTGCCAATATGTCTTTCAGCCTTAGAGCCTAAATCTAAAGGAATGAGTTCAGCATACACTGACCAAGAACCTGCTGTGTGCTTGCTGCAGAGGGTGACATGTTTAGTGATGAATAAGACAGCTTCTCACCCAAGGAGCTTGGAGGCACAGCCTAGAGAGGGAGGGAATGGATATACACCTACTACCAGCAGCCCACTCCTAAGACCGCTGTGGACTCCCCAGCATGACTGTATGGCTAGGTAGGTTCATCCACCTCCTCTTGCCTGGGTGTTCCTCCTTACCTGGCTTCTGGAATTCCACTGACAACCTTTCACTGCTTCTCCCACTGTCCTTCCATCCTAGGGTCCAGGGCTCCCTCTCTTTGAGTCCAATCCTCAGCTCTCATCATTTGTGAAGGTCCCTTCGCTGACCATACAGATGGCTGCTGAGAGTGCACCTGTGGGGCAGTGAAGAAAAGGGGATTTGCCAGCAGCTCAGAGCTTGGCGAGCAGGTGTCCTCTGAATCACTCTTCAGAGGGAGGTGGCTGGGAAAAGCCCACCCAGGATGTCACTGGGTTGGGCTCCTGTGCATGAAACCAAGCAGAGATATGTGGTTGTCTCAGGAGTAAAGCTGTTTTCTCCTGTAATTCCATCACTGTAGAAAGACACCTAAAACTGAATTCAATTTACCTCCTGTAGGTGCAGAGTGCCTCTTTCCCCAACATATTCTGTATCAGCAAGTTGCCCACAGGAAAGCATTCAGTGTACCGAGTGCTGTGGGACACAACAACTAGAGTTTCCAACTCAGCAGCTAGTCACCGGAGGGTCAGGACTGAGATCTGGCTCTCCTGACCGCAAAGACCACGTTTCTTCCCCTTTATCATGTTGCCTGCCTGCTAGTGATATTTTCTAGTTGTTTCTTACCTACATACTTTTTCAGTTCATTATTATTTGTTGTGATAAAAAACAGCATTTACCATCTTAACCATTTTTAAGTGTACAGTATAGTAATGTTACCTGTATGCACATTGTTGTGTGACAGATCTCTAGAGCTTTTTTGTCTTGCAAAACTGAAATTCTACACCCATTGAAAAACTCCTTTCCCCCTTCCTCCTAGCCGCTGGCAACCACTATTCTACTTTCTGTTTCCAAGAGTTTGACTACTTTAGATACCTCATGTAAGTGAAATCATGTAGTATCTGTCCTTTTGTGAATGGTTTATTTCACTTAGCATAATGTTCTCCAGGTTCATCTAAGTTGTAGCATATGACAGAATTTCCTTCTTTTTTTAAGATGAGGTCTTGCTATGTTACTCAGGCTGTCCTCAAACTCCTGGGCTTAAGTGATCTTCTCACCTCAGCCTCCCAAGTAGCTGGGACTACAGATGTGAACCTCTGCACCTAGTAGATTTCCTTATTATTTTAAGGCTGAATAATATTCCATTGTATATGACAAGAGTTCCAGTTTCTCCACGATCCTCACCAACTCTTGTTATTTTTATTTTTATTTTTGATAGTGGCTGTCCTGATAAGTGTGAGATTTTATGGTTTTGATTTTCATTTCCCTGATGATTAATGATGGTGAGCATCTTTTTGCTTGGTGGCCATTTGTATGTCTTTTTGGTAATGTCTGTTCAAGTCCTTTACCCATATCTTAATCTGGCTTTTTTTTGTTTGTTTGTTTGCTCTTGAGTTGTAAGAGTTCTTTCTATATATTTTGGATATTAGCCCCTTATCAGATATGGGGTTTGCAATATGTTCTCCCATTCCATAAGTTGCCTTTTCACTCTGTTGATCATTTCCTTTGTTGTGCAAAAGTTTTAAAGTTTGACAGCCCCATTGGTCTCTTTTTGCTTTGGTTGCCTGTGTGTTTGATGTTCTTAGAAATAAGGATTCAGGTACACGTAGTTCATTCAGGAGGGCAGGGAAGACTTGCAGGAAAATGATGCAAAAGAGAAACTGCAGAATGATCCTTCCCAATGGGTGGAGGAGCTGGGTATTTGTGCAGCGTTCCCTGTCAGTCATTGGTTGGGGGTTGCTTGTGGGGTATGTTAATTCCTTGGCACTTCTGATTTGCCATGCAGGGAAGCAGAACAGCATTCTGTGGTTCCAGCAAAACCTCCAGGTACAGAGATGCAGATGCTGGCAGTTTGGTAGCTTTTTGGAGCACTTGAAATGGCGGAGTTTAAACAAAGCAAGTAGAGCACTGGCAGCATCTGTCACATCCCAAATAATCACAGGTCCTGGGTGCTAGTCCAGATTCTGTTTGCATTGCTGTAAAGGAATACCTGAGACTGAGTAATTTATAAAGAAAAGAGGTTTATTTGGCTCATGGTTCTGCAGGCTGTACAAGAAACATGGCACCAGCATCCACTTCTGGAGAGGCCTCAGGAAGCTTCCAATCATGGCAGAAAAGAAAAGGGCGCCAGCATATGTAGATCACATGGCAAGACAGGAGGCAAGAGTTGGTGGGAGGTGCCTGGCTCTTTTACACAGTCAGCTCTCAGGAATAATTGCAGGAATTCATAGCTCAAGAACTCACTTATTACTGTGAGGACGGCACTAAGCCATTCATGAAGGATGCAACCCCATGACCCAAACACCTCCCGCTAGGCTGCACCTTCAACACTGGGGATCAAATTTCAGCATGAGATTTGCAGGGGACAAATATCCAAACTGTATCAGTCACTAACAAGCTATTTGACTTTGGATGTCATGTGACCCTGTGCCTCAGTTTCCTCAAAAGCAAAATGGGAGATTTATAATTTCCTCTTTCCAAGTAGAATACAAACTCCTTAAGGCCAGGCACTCTGCTTTGGACACTCTTTTCCAGGGTATGGGGCTAGATCATTTGCACACTTCATCTTGCTGCCTCTTCTGGAAATAACTTTGATCAAGACCTTTAGGAGACTTGGGACATGCAGAATGCGTGTCTTTGCAAAAGACATGACAATGTCACCATCCGTGTGGCTACTTCTACACTAAGACATCTCTTGATGTTCTCAACACAGCTCTGGAAGCAGATCCAGTAGATGCTACTGAAGTCATTGGATGAAGTGGGAAATAGGGACACAGAGCTGTGTATGCACTAGGTGCTTACCAATGCTTGGCACAGCCACTGACTGAAATGTTCCCTATATTTTTGGCTACATGGCAGGTGCTTGATCACAGATTCCCTATATATGTGTCACTTTGAATAGATACATATTCTAAAATGTCACCCACAGCCATTAGGTATGCAGAGATTCTCCTTGGAACGGGCCATTAACTACCCTTTATGAACTGGTCTAAATCCCGAGAATGGTGCACCCAAGGCTGACCTTGGTTCAGGTGTCAGTAAGTTATGCTGCACAGCATTTTGCTCATGCTGCAGTCCCTGGTCTGCAGGCGGGATAATTATCACACATTCAGTAGGCATGTCCTTTCCATATTCATGGGCTTCCACTTCTTGGTTGTTTGCTCGCTTCCAAGTACTTTCTGAATTAGTCTCTCAATTTTTTTCTGACTTCTATAAAATGAATGGATTAATTTCCATCAGGAATCACCCATGTTTATAAATAATCTCCAAAAGTGACTTTTTGGCTGTTCAGCTTATATAGTTATTTTTGAGATGTGACAGGTCATGGTTATTACTTGGGACTTCTGAACAGGGAACCTGATGAAATTATTCCAGAGTTAGAGTTGTGTCTTCATGGTTCCCATTTTTTCCTAAGATTGCAACATAAGAACACATGGCTGAAAAGTTTTTTTTTCTTTTTGATCTGTTCTCTCTTTCTCTCCATACTCTCCAGCCTCCTTCTAAGAAGACTGTGAGTTTGTATCTCTCTCTCTCTAATATATATATATATATATATATGTCAACATGTGTGTATACTCAACTTGATTAAAAAAAACATGAAGAAATCGAGGTCACAGCAAAACGAAGGTGTACACATAAGATCTCCAGGGCAGGAAAGGCTGGTAGGTACACAAATGCTGGTCCAAGGGTCTTAGGCAGATATGAGAGATTGTTACAGATTTGACTCTTAACCTCTTAGCAGCCAAAGCAAAGAAACACTATCCCCAGAATTCACTGTGTCATTAGAGAATAAAATATGATTACTTAGCAGAAGCTCAAAGTTTTCTATTAGTAGGTGTATAGGTTTTTACAAAGGGCAGCATATCACACCGTCCTGGATAGAGCTATGATGAAATGCAGGTGGGTTTGTGCTGTGGGCTGTGTGTGGGGCGTGGCCGCCATGTCTGTGTGTTGTGGGGGAAGGTTCGGGAGCTCTCTAAGGAGCTAAGGCCCATGGGAATGGGAGCGGGCACTCACACTGAGTGTGGTGGTCCTGTGTAGCCCAGACTGAAAGAGGACTTGGAGACCACCTTCCTGTGCAGGCCATCCTGGACCTCCGACACACTCATAACATGGCCCTGGCTGGGCGTGGTGGTTCACACCTGTAATCCCAGAACTTTGGGAGGCCAAGGCGGGCAGATCACCTGAGGTCAGGAGTTTGAGACCAGTCTGACCAACATGGAGAAATCCCATCTCTACTAAAAATCCAAAATTAGCCGGGCATGGTGGCGCATGCCTGTAATCCCAGCTATTCGGGAGGCTGACTCAGGAGAATCGCTTGAACCTGGGAGGCGGAGGTTGCAATGAGCCGAGATCGCACCATTGCATTCCAGCCTGGGCAACAAGAGCAAAACTCCGTCTCAAAAAAAAAAAAAGAGGGCCCTGAGGAAGCACGTGGCCGGGCTGCACCTGAGACTTTTCCTGGCCTCCATAGATGCCCCTGGTTGTCTCCTCTTGCCCTGCACGGCCTGAAGCAGTTCCAGAACTTCCCCAGTACGTGAGAGGCCTAGAACACATAAGTTGGAGGTCAGAGCCCATCCCCCACTGCCATCCTGTGTCTGACTCTCCACAAAAAGGAGGAAAGCAGGTACCAGACATGCCAGGGAGGTTCAGGCTGGCATGGAACAGCCGTTTTCTTAGCATCATCATTAACTTGTTGATGACATTTGTTCAGAGATGCATCCGAGTGCATGAAATGATGTGCCTGGGCTTATCTTCTCAGCCACAGACTGATCCCAGGCCTCTTGGCAATCCCTTGTGAAGTGAAGAGACTTGAAGGATCTTTGGCTCTTGAGCGTGTGCATCAAATATGTCCCCCGAAGGCTAACATGTCTTGGTTTCTCCCTAATTGACAACCTCCACCAACAGTTTCTCCTTTGCTCTGATCATTTACCTGGGATTCTTTTCAGTTTCCAGAAATAATGTTTTGAGATTGCAGCTCAGTTTCTGGCAATGCAGATAAGCAGCTTCTTTCAGGCTGGGCCTTGGGAACCTTGGCAGCAGCATGAACTGAGGGATGCCCATGGCTGTGACTTTTGTGATGAGCATGGCCTGTGGTAGCTTCATCAGACGCTGCTACAGAAACTCCTTGTTGGCTATGATTTTCGTGATTACTGTGGTCCTGGTAGCTTTTGACAGCAGCTGTTCTGGATGGATCAAGGCTGTTAGGGAAGTTCTGTTTCAAAGAGACACCTCAGACTCAGAGATAATTTCTCTGCAGGACTGATCAAGCCTTAAGATATGAAATGTGTTTATTGGGCAGCTGCCAAGTGCTTCCTGCTGCATAACACCGCCTGGGGTGTGGAGAGCTTTACGTAAACTTCAGAGAACTTTTCCTGACTTAATTTCCACCATGCCTCTGTGAGGGAGTACATCAGCTAGAGCAGGTTTGTTTGCAAGTGACATGAAAGACTCCAGCTGACTTGATCTACAAAGGGGAGTTACTGGCTGATTCATGTCACTGATATACTCAGCAGTAGTCCTGATTCAGGTGAAGCTTGATCTAGGGCTCAACAACTATCCCTAAGGTCCTATCCCTAAGGGACAAATATTCTCCTTGTTCCTGCTCTGCCTTCCTGGCCTGGGCTTCTTTCCTGAGGATTATACCAAAGGCTGCTAGCAGCCCAGGAAAGCTTGCAGTTTCAAAATAGTTGCTGGAGTTCTAATCCTTACAACCTCTGATTATGTCATCCAGTGGAAGAGAGAGGGTCTCCTCAAGTAGCTTTTACAGAGCAGGGATACAGTCTCTATTCCCACAAAGCCCCGGAAAGTCTTCTTGCATGTCCTTGGCTTTGATTAGTTTGTGTGTCCATCCTTGGGCCAGAGGCATGGGACTCTGACTGACTTAGGGACCCTCTCCTGTGCTGGGGGTGGGTTTAACTTTATCAAGTCACAAGGCTAAGAATGGGAAGGAAAACAAAAGATTCTGTTCATGAAAGAGGTGAGTTTGTCTGCAGACCTGCGAAAAATATCTGTTGGCTATAGGACAGTAAGAAGAGGCTTATACTCAGTCAGCAGAGGAGACCTGGGCTTGTCCAGGGTCATATAACAGGGGGATGGCGCTCCTGGGGGTGATTTTTTTTCTCCACAGTTACCCTGTCAGTTCATTGATGCCCCAGGCCACTGATTTTATTTTTTCCTACTGTTTCTCCAAGATCCAGTATAATGCAATGCCCTTAGATGGTGCTTACCCAGTATTTGTTGACTGACTGGAAGAGGGTAATTAGGGAAGTGTGGAGGGACATTGCTGCTGGAACTGGTGAAGCTCAAGCGGTGATTGAAATGGAGACCCAGGAAGTGCGTCGGAAGGGATCTTGAAAATCTGTAAAGCAGCTAAGAACCTGGGCTTGCTCAGTAGAGAGTGAGACGTGCTGTTGTAGAAGGTGGGTGACGGTGAAAGGAAGGGAGCAGAATGTGAGCTGAGTTGGCGAGGCCGATGCTGGGAAAGCCCTGGAGGAGGTGGCAAGTGCGGCTGCACCTGCTCAGGTGAGAGCCTGGGCCGGACCCTGAATGGCAGGCACCACCTCCCCATCAGCCCTGCACCAGACCCTCTCTCTAACACTGTGAAGAAAGATGGGACTGTTTTGCAAGTTAAGGCACAAGATATAGAAGAAATTCACAGCTGAGCAACATTTTTAGGACCTGTGGTGTTTAACATCTTTGGAGCTAAATAGTGAAACATGGGTGGAGCTTTGGGTCCTGTGCTTTGAACAGAGCAGGGCACAGAGACTGTTGATGACATTGACTTGTTTGCCTACCATGATGGTGGGGCTTGGGGAGGGTGAACTGCAGCAGCAGCCACGCGGACCCCGCAGGTTTCCCAAGGCATGACATGGGTAGGGTAGTGGACGCCCCCCTCAAGGCATCTGCCACTGTAGATGTTCTAGGAACGGGATGCCCTCAGGGAGTGCTGCACCCTGGCCTGCGAGGGCCCCTGCAGCCTTCTTGCTTGCTCCAGGTGTGGTCCGTGTCCCTGTTTTAGCAGTGGAACATGGGCTTCTGGGTCCCCGCACCATCACAGAGGCACTCCCCCTGCACAACTGCTTCTCAGGGCTCCATGCTGGCATTTGTTCTTCCCTGGTTTGAGTTTCCCTGACAGGAAACCACAGGAGAAGTCCTGCGCTGGTGTTCTCTGCTCATTAGGCCTGTCTGCACCTCAGGTAAAGTGAGAAATCTCCCAGCCTCCCAGCCCCGTGGCTCCCTGTCTTCCAACCCCCTGGTAGGATGCCCCCTCAGGGCACATTGGCAGTGCTGGCAGGGGACGCTTCCAGGCTCCTGTCTTTCTGATGTGCCACATTGACCTTGGGTGACCTCTATTGAGCTCAGCTCCACTGAGAGCCACAGGGAGAGAATAAGCCAGGCATGACATCCCGGCTGTGTGGCGGCTGCCTGCTCCCCAGGGAGCAAAGGACACTTCGGGTAACTTTTTAGCCCCAGTCTTGGGCTGACCAGGCCCTGGAGACTTTCTTCCGATACCCTTGGAGAATTTTAAGCAATGTTGCATGTGGCACCTTCTATGTATTAGGAGAATAAAGGTTAGTTTAAACCTAGAATTTTTTCAGAGCTAAAAGAATATTAGTCATCTTTTGAGTTTACACTGGTCATGTCCCAGCTGAGCCTGCAGTGGTAACCCAGAAGGCAGGTGGGCTCCTGATATGCTTACTCCTTTCACAAAGTCCTAGAGGCGATTTAAAACAGGAACACATAACATAAAACAATGTAAATATAAGAAGAAAGATTTAGGTCCAAGGAAAATAAGAATAAGTGACATATGTTGAGCCTGGAGAGAAGGCGAGAAGAGCATCCATCACAGGTCCTGCCTTCTTGCTTTCAACTGAGCCTGACATTTGATGCTGAGCTCCCTGGTGGCCAATGTGAAGAAGAATTGGTTTCACTTTTCTCTTCAGAAAGGAAATACAGGTGTTGTGTTATGTCCCTTAAACACAATATCTTGTTTCATCTTCATAATAGTCCAACGAGGTAGGTTTCCTTAGATCCAGTTTATAGATGAAGAAATGGAATCTCAGAGACTGTAGGGGACCCTGGGCTACCCAGCTGTTAGGTAGGTAGTAGGGATAAGACTGGAACCAGGTTCTTCCTGGTTAGGCCATGCTCTTGACTAGGAGGCTGCATGTTTCCGAGGTGAAGGAGCAAGCAGATGGCACCGCTGCTGTTACTTTATGCTCTTAAAGAATCCACACTGACGCCCTGGCCTGGATGAATGCTCTTCTTGCCTGGATTTTCAGAGGGTGCCTCCAGAACAAACCCAGGCCTCAACACAGGACCGGCATGACTCAGCTCTCAATGACCCGCAGTCACAGATAAATCAGTGGTGCTGTGTCCCCAGAGAAAGGCTAGGAGACACCCTCTTCCCCTTACCTCCTCCTGGGCTCCCCAGTTCTTGTCTACATTTTTGTAGGGTCCTTCTAAGGTGAATGCCCCTGCTTTTCATAATCCCAATTTCTCCAGAGGGCATTGTAATTTTGTTGGGGAGGGTGGATAGTGTCATCATGGGCTGCCGTTTGGCTGAGGGACACATACATTTGGATGAAAACTGGCTTGCTCAGTGAATGAACTAGTAAAAGTAAGCCCGTAGTGAAGTGTAGATCAGGCTCCTATCATCCTTTTGTCGTGCAGTGTGAAGAGCTCACCTTTTCTTTGAGACAAAGAGAGCAAAGATAAGCTTCGGGGACAGGGCATCCCAAAGGGGGCACCCATGACTTTGGGGGAGAAGATGGACTGTGGGGACAGAATGGGGCACAGGAGACAGTGGTTCAGGGGGCAGCAGGGCCATACTCTGCAGAGACTAGGTGGGAAGGGTCTCCTCCATCCAGCCCATGGAGTCCCTGGTCCTCCTCTGCTACCTGCCAGAGGCAACAAGCAACCATGAGGACCTGGAGAAAGGGACCGCCAGCTGAGCTGTCCTTTGCTCTCCTGCCTCTGCTGGGGCCTCAACACCTGTGTCCAGAGCCTCTCCACCCACCTGCACTCTCTGGGTCCTCCTCTTTTGCATCAAGGTGTGGTCATCATGCCATCAGGTCAGGCCCTGCCCACCCCTCAGAAATAAACAGACACCATCTGCTGCCAGTGTGTGGAGGGCAGGCAAAGGCAACCAGGCAGAGAGGAGCGGGGAAGAAATGGACGAAAACGCTCCCAGAGTCATCCTAATCAGGAATAGCCATGCCGCTACCTCGACAGTGTACACAATTTGAAGAGCACACAGGGAAAGATATAACATGAAGGAGGCTCTTAGCCGTGTTAATGCTCCCTTCAGTGGTGTTAGCGCACAACAGATGGTAGACGGCCAACAGAACTGGAGGAAATCAAGTATCCTTCATAGCTCACTTCAGGCAGCGTCTGGGGTGATTTTATTATTTATAGCGTCATGGAAACAAGCTGTACTACACTGCAGTGTGCTGTTACTTAATTCTTTTCTCCTCATGAACACAGTGTTGGTATACTCCATATGGTTATTACAGGTAGATTTGTTTCTCTTCCTGTATATATTTATTTCTGGAGTAACTAGCTTTTGGCAGCTGCACCTGAAAATTAATTTGAAGCATTAAAGAGAAGTAGTGGGAAGAAACAACTCCATTCAGACCTAGAATCGATGTGTTCTGTTTCCACGGACTCTTCTTACGTGGGCCATTTAAAGGATGCGAAACCACGGGAGAACCTCCCTGGACTAACTTGGCTCAGGTGAGAATCAGTGTGCGAAAACCCCAACACATGAGTGTTGGTTCCATAGACAGCTGGAGCGCTTGCTTCAATTTTGCTTTATGGAATCATTATTTTAAATGAAGTTCCCTTAGTGCTGTGAAGTCACCGATGATGCCGAGAATGGGCAAAGACAGCAGAGAAGATAAGGGCCCAAGGTTAAGAACTGCTGAACTTTAAGAGAGCAAAGAAAGAAAGATAATTGGAAATAATAGGGCTCTGTACTATGGTGCTAATGAACTCCTATGGATCCCTTACTAAACAATTAATTTTTGAAAATAACTAGTTTGTAATATTAAAAATGTACTACGTATTCATGACTACATTCAAATTATCCAGAAGGGCATAAGGTGAAGAGTATAAATCTCCCCTTCTGGCCCCTCTTCCTCAAGTTACCATGATTCGTTGCTTGTTGCTCATCTCTCCAGAAATTTCCTATGCAAGGGAAAGGATGTATTGCTTCCTTTGAAAAATCACAAATGGAATCATGCTGCGTGGAATGCTCCACAACTTGCTTTTTCAGTTCATAGGTGATGGAGATCTTCCCACATGTAAAGATTGGCATCATTCTCTGAAATGGCTGCATACTATTTCATTGTATGGATGTATCATAACTTTTCTAACTTACTCTCTCTTAAAGAATATGCATGCTGGTCGGGCGTGGTGGCCCACGCCTGTAATCCTAGCACCTTGGGCGGCCGAGGCGGGTGGATCATGAGGTCAGGAGATCGAGACCATCCTGGCTAACACGGTGAAACCCCGTCTCTACTAAAAATACAAAAAATTAGCCGGGTGTGGTGGCAGGTGCCTGTAATCCCAGCTACTCGGGAGGCTGAGGCAGGAGAATGGCATGAACCCGGGAGGCAGAGCTTGCAGTGATCCGAGGACGCGCCACTGCACTCCAGCCTGGGCAACAGAGCGAGACTCTGTCTCCAAAAAAAAAAAAAAAGAATATGCGTGCTGTTTCTTGGCTTTTGCTATCACGAAGAATGCAGCAAGCAACATCTTCATTCACCTATCTTTGTGTACATCTACAAGTCTAGCTAGCAGGTAAATTCATCCTGTTTGGCACAATTTAACTTGATCTCCAACAATTTTTCTTGCTAATCAGAAATGCCTGATTCTCTCTGCACCTTTCTAATATTTGCAACATCACAGGAGAAAACAATTCTTTTGTTTATTCAGTCACTCAAAGATATTAATTGAGCACCTACTATATGGCAAGTGTTGTGTGTTATGTTCCAAGAACACGATGAAGATAAACAAGTAAATTTTTTTTTGAGATGGAGTTTCATTCTTGCTGCTCAGGCTGGAGTGCAACGGCGTGGTCTCGGCTCACTGCAACCTCCACCTTGCAGCTTCAAGCGATTCTCCTGCCTCAGCCTCCCAAGTAGCTGGGATTACAGGCACCTGCCACTGTGTCTGGCTAATTTTTTTTGTATTTATAGTAGAGACGGGGTTTCACCATGTTGGTCTGGCTCGTCTCGAACTCCCGAACTCAGGTGATCCACCCGCCTCGGACTCCCAAAATTCTGGGATTACAGGCATGAGCCACCACGCCCGGCAAAAAAAGTGAATTTTTTATTGGGAAAAAAATCAGTTTCCCAATGGAGCTTATGGTCCAGATGAGACAAACATTAGTTTAATAATCACATTTTATAAGTGCAAAAATACATGATAGGAGAACATATAAAAGAGAGAGCTAATGTAGTGAGGGAATGGGCTGGGGGGTCAGGACAAGTTTCCCCCAGAAAGGGAGAATTGAGCTGTAATCTGAAAAATGAGTAGAAGCTCATTAGGGGAGGGAGGAAAGGAAGAGGAGAGGGAAAAGCATCTCAGGGAGAGGGAATACACCCGGTGCAAAGGTCCTGAGAGAAGACCTAGGTGGGAGGAGTTAGGAAAGAGTGATGGGCTCAGGGCCCACACAGGACCCACTAAGGATTTAAAACCTTTCCCAAGAGTGGTGGAAAACCTTTAAGGAGATTTAAATGGTGGAGAGATATAATCAAATTTGTGTTTTGAAAAGATCGCTGTGTTTACTTTGGGAGGGAGGCAAGAGTAGAAGATAATTTATGTTGCTGTAATTTGCATCTCTTTAATTTTGCGTGAGGGTGAACATTTGTTCTTATGTGATGGTCAATTGCATTTCGTTTTCTTTGAATTGCCTGTTAATGGCCATCACACTTTTTTTCTACTGGGTTCATCTCCTGCTTATTGATTTATAAGAGCTCTCTGTGTATTAAAGAAATTAGTCTTTCATCTGCCAAGAGATATAATATTTTCCCTATTTTGTCTTTTGGCTATCTTTAAATACTTTTTAAAATTGATACGGTCAGATTTATCAATACTTTCTTTATGGCTTTTTAATTTTATGTCAAGCTTATAAAGGCCTTCTCTCTGCTGAGATTATAAATGTTTGTCCTCATTTTTCTAGTGCTCTTGTTTTTATTTCTTATATTTTAATTGATTTATCTTGAACTTATTTTTGATAGGAATTGAGTTAGAGATCAGGTTTATATATTTTTGCTAATTGCTGGCTAGTTGTACCATTACCAGTTTACAAATCCATTCATTTTTCTCACCAAATTTGAAATGCTGTCTTTATCACCTACTAAATTTTTATTTGTAAATATGCATTTAGATGTTACTTTATTCTGTCTATTGTATTTATCTTTGTCTATTCTTGAACAAGTACTAAATTAAAAGAATTACAGTAGCTTTGGAATATATTTTAAATATCTGGTAGAGTTCATCCTCATTTTTCTTTTCCTTTTTTCCCATGGCAATGCTGGCATGTTTCTTTCTTTGCAGGGCTCCCTGGGGGGATGAGGCAGCTAGCATGGCTTCCATCACCAGTTTGAGGGTGCTTGTCACTGGGGTCTCATCCTGTGTGTCCATTCAGCACCCCCGGAGCACTGACCTATCTGCAGTTTGACCTGTGTTTCTCCACTTCTTGGCATCAAGGTGCTGCTGGGGTTACCGTGTCTCCGCCTTGTCGTTTAGCAGCAGTAGAATCGACAGTTTCAAAAGCATCTTGGAGTTCCCTCCACTTTCTTCCTTTGAAACACACAATGCTTTGAACACTGTGTGACCCGGCCAGCTGCATGTTTTCTCTTGCAGGCTTGCACCCAAGCTGGGCTTTGAACATTCGCAGGCACTGATAAAGTTGTTTAGGTTGTTGCCCCAAACGCTGAAATATCACACATGTTGCTAAACATGGAGAAAGTGGCCTCAGCCCCAAGCTAAATGCCTTAAACCTTCATATGAACTCCATGACCCTCGCTGGGAACACACCTGGGTAGAACATCTCCTATCTTGCTGACTGTTTAAAGGATGATGAAGCCCTGTGTATGTAAATTCTCCTAATAAATGCTTTAGATGGATCGCGCTGGGCATTTAGTGTTTCTCTGGAATCCCAGGCAGCCCTAACTTGGGATGGTTTGGGGTAGTTCTTTTGGAAACTCTCATGCCACTGCTCCTGGGGTGACTCAAACTTTGCCTAGGCCATGGGGAGTGAGGGATGCAGGCAATCCTCAGCTTCTCTTACCTAAAGATAGGAAAACCAAATAGTGTCGGCAGTAACAGGGCTTCCACTATAGAACAAAGGGGAAAAATGTCATCTGGGCAGGCTGGACTGCAGACCTCTCCCTGACCTCTTATGCCAGTGCTGGTTTAGCTCAACCAGGTGCAGAGTCTCCGTTTTCAAATCTCCCTCAACAGAAAGAGCATGAACTTGAGAGTCAGGGACACCCAGGCTCAAGTCTGCCACCCACTTGCTCTGTGACCTTGTGCCTCTTAACTTCTCAGAGCTGCAGTTACTTCTCTGGACAATGGCGATAAAGAAACCTCTTCAAAGGGCTGTTCTGAGAAGAGGAAATAATATCTGTGTAACACCTGGCACAATGTAGCTGCTGAACAGTAACTATTGCTATTAAGCATGTCACACATTTGTTTCATAAAAAATTTACTCTTCTTATAACGTCCAATCCCTTTTGTAACTTCTTTTTTTTTTTTTTTTTTTTTTTTTTTGAGATAGAGTCTTGCTCTGTCACCCAGGCTGGAGTGCAGTGGCACAATCTGGGCTCACTGCAGCCTCCACCTCCCAGGTTCAAGTGATTCTTGTGCCTCAGCCTCCCAAGTAACTGGGACTACAGGCTCATGCCACCATGCCTGGCTAATTTTTGTGTTTTTAGTAGACGCGGGGTTTCGCTATGTTGGCCAGGCTGGTCTTGAACTCCTGGCCTCAAGTGATCCACCTGCCTTAGCCTCCCAAAGTACTGGGATTATAGGCATGAGCCACCATGGCTGGACCCTTTCTGTAACTTCTGATGGGGATTTAAATGCAGAGCCCAGATGGGAGTTCTCAGAGCCCCTCTGGTCACTGCAGGTCCTTTATCGGCAGTATTAAATAAAAAGATGGGGCAAATATTCTGAAATAGGAAAGCAAATGGTGATTTATCATGTTGCAGACATCAGATTTTTACCCCATGGATTTCACACCCCAAGCCCCCTCCCTATCCTGCAGGGCTGTGCAAAGGGGGCGTTGCTGGGACAGCTCCAAAGCCTGCCTGCCCTGTGTCCTTTTGCGGGGGCATAGGCTCAATTAACATGCAGAATCGCGTCAGCCTGCATTTCTGGAATGAACTTTTATCCACTTCCTCGTTTCACAAGTTTAATTAGCTAAAACCGAGCCAGTGGTCTGGCGTAGATGGAAATGCTTTCAGAATAAAAATATCAGCTACTCTGCAAGCTTTTATGAAAAGTCAAGAAATGAAGTGAACTAACAAAATAAATCCCAAAGCCTGAAGCCTACCTTCCTGCCCACCTCTCCTTCCCAAAAAAAAAAAAAAAAAAAAAAAAAAAAAAAAAAAAAAGAGGCACTAGAGAGAACAAAAAGGGGAAAATAAAAGAAAAAAAGAAAAAAAATTCAGACTTGGGTCAAAAGCAAACTCTCTCAAGTGATGGAGTTTTCCAGGCAGTTTGTGAAGCATGTTCTCTAAAAAGCCACCGATACTTTCAAATGCCAAGCCTAAAGAAGGTTTTAATCACCATGGTATATTTCATTAACAGAGAGGGTCACAAAGCATTCTGGTCAAAAGTAGATAATATCATTCCGACAGAAATATGGAAATGCAGAGAGCTGGCTTTAGTCACATTGCTGCATTTGGATTTGGAGGTTGTGGCCCTTCCTTAGGTAATAAATACCAAGTGATGATGGTGTGTGATGGA
Organism: Nomascus leucogenys; assembly: GCF_006542625.1. Classification (NCBI taxonomy): domain Eukaryota; kingdom Metazoa; phylum Chordata; class Mammalia; order Primates; family Hylobatidae; genus Nomascus; species Nomascus leucogenys. The sequence continues at coordinate 27,738,079 of NC_044400.1, forward strand.
TGGGCTTCAAAAGAGCAGAGGGCGAGGGGACAGCAAGTGATGTGTCCTGGGGACCCAGAGAGCTGGCACAGAGGGTGGTCACGCTTTGAGACATTAGGTGGAGATCAGCTGGGCCAGGCCCCCACCCCCAGCAATGGGGGACTACAGAGGCCCCCTAGAGGGCAGACCAGGCACAAGGAAGTGCAGCCTGGGCTGTCTTTGACCTTCCCATGGATGCAGGGGTCTGGGGCCTGGGATGCCTTCTAACATTCAGCATTTAGCTGCCTCTCCCCCGCTGGTGGTGCCTGCTTCCTGTTCCCTTGCTTGACACTCTAGCAGCTTCTGTGGACTGGGGATGAAGCCTGCACTCCTGAATGCAAGGATGCACAGCTCTCTTGGGCCCCCCCTCTCCTGGGTCCTGCTGGCTCTCCCACTTCACCTCCCTGCAGCTGCATCCTGCTCCCATCATCCTCCTGGCTAATGGGTTTGCTCCTCAGAACTGAGCTTAAGCTTCATGTTTTACAGGAAGTTTCTCTGGTGCTTCTGCCTGGATGGAGAGCTCAAGGCTGGGCTGGAGACCCTCTCTGTGCCCCGGATAGCTACAAGCCTTCCTCCATCATGTCACTATCATAACAGGGCCCTGTGGCTGTCAGCTGGTTTGTCTGCTTCTCCTAGTAGGTGTGAGTGCCTATTTTTTCCATCTCTGCATTGCTGCCCCTGACATGGTGCTTAGAAATGGGAGAAGCTAAAAGGCCAGGTGTGGTGGCTCATGCCTGTAATCCCAGCACTTTGGGAGGCCGAGGCAGGTGGATCACAAGGTCAGGAGATCGAGACCATTCTGGCTAACACGGTGAAACCCCGTCTGTAATAAAAATACAAAAAATTAGCCGGGCCTGGTGGCGTGTGCCTGTAGTCCCAGCTACTCGGGAGGCTGAGGCAGGAGAATGGTGTGAACCTGGGAGGCGGAGGTTACAGTGAGCCGAGATTGTGCCACTGCACTCCAGCCTGGGGGACAGAGCGTGAGACTCCGTCTCAAAAAAAAAAAAAAAAAAAAGTAATGGGAGAAGCCTGTTGCAGGTTGGGCTTCCCAGGAAGCAGGCTCTGAGATTTTCAGCGGGCAGGAGGTTTGGTAGGGGAGCCCAGGGAAGTCACATCTGTGGAAGGGAGGGGAAGGCATCAGAAGAGGGCAGAGGAGAGAGAGCGGCTATGATTCAGGCCTGCCACAGTGAGCACAGCCCCATTGGGAGTGCTGGAGCTAGATTGGCTCTTTGGAGATTTCCTTTCTTGGGCAGAGGAGGTCAGACCTTTCTGCTCCTGCCTGGATCAGTCACTGGGTGTGGGCCACGCTGAGAAGAGTGTAGCCTTAGGTGAGGGCTTTCAGCAGCGGAGGCAAACCCTGGAGGGGCTGAGAGCTCTTCACTCTGCCCACAGTGCCCTCTCATCTGGAGCTACAAGTCCCCATTAAAATGGGATCTGTGCAGCGCATCCACCATCCCCACAGAACCCAAGAACATCAGGGTGAATTGATGCACCCACGAGTCCAGCAGCTCAGGCTTGTTTTGGGATTCTCAGCCACATCTGTCCTCCTCAGACACCTTCTGTGCTCATTCATTTTAATATAGCAAATACCTGAGCACCAGGTGCTGTTCTGGACACTGGGACAGAGAGGGGAACTGGACAGACATGGTCTTTGCTTGTCCAGAGCCCATGTTCTAATGAGGAGACAGACAATAACTGCATCAACAGATGAGCAATGCAGTTCTCCTGCCTCAGGGCCCTGCAGAAAATGAAGAGCATGATGGGAGAATGTCAGGGGACAGGAGCAGAAAGGGTGCTATTTTAGGAAGGGATGAGGTCAGAGTTCAAGGCAGGGACCAGGTCTTTGGTTTGAAAATCAAAATAAGGCTTTGATTTTATTGCAGGTACACTGGGAAGTTTTTAAGGTGTGTAAAGCAGGGAGTGAGCACTTATCTGATTTGTATTTTGAAGCGTCCTTCTCCTTGTTACAATACGGGAGGCAGGGGAGAGATTGGAAGCCAAGAGGTTAGTTAAGAGGCAGCAGCAATACTAGGCAAGAGAGGGGTAGGGTTGGGGCAGGGGAGAGGCAGCAAGGGGACAGAGAGGGCCATAGTGGAGGACATTGATTGGGTCGGCTGAGGGACTGAAAGTGTCTCCTGTGGGAAACGAGGGCGGGAAGCTCCTGGTGGTTTGGTTTGAGGCACCAAGCATTCCGTGGTGCTGCTTCCTAAAATGATGTGGATCTGTTTCTTCCTCCTTTTCTCCATCGTACATTTCCCATGGGAGGTCCCATTTCCTTGCAGTTACAGTTTGCTACTTACAGGACAGATGAACCAAATCATACTAATGTTACAAATAACTGTAAGGTGACTTATCCAGAAAATGCATATACGATGGTGGAACCTTAGGCAAACATTAGAGGTCCTCAGAGGATGGAATGTGAAAGTGTGACAGCCAGCTACACTTGTGCACACAACCAAGCATTTTTTAAAGAGTATTGTTTGTGGTGTCTGAGTGAGGATAGTGGTTATCTGGTCCTTTGTTACTAAGAAATATTTGTGTTTTCACTACATTTTATCTCATGCCCTATGTGGAAATACAAACAAATCAGATAAGTGCCAAAAGAAATAGGAAGCTAAGGTCAATTTCATGGAAATTTCTTAATGAGTGAGCTGTAGAAACAAAGGACAAATATTTGAGTCACAACTTGATTGGCATTTCACAGCCTCTGCAGTGACTGGGGTGATGGCAGATGCTGCTTTCAAGCTCTTCGGTCTCAGGGCAGATCTCAAGAGAGCTGTGAAACTCATCTGGGAGGCCGTGCAGGAGATGTGGCCGCTGGCGGAGCTGGGGGACATCATTGCTGAGGGACAGTGGATGTGTGTGCTCCCAGCTCCCCCAGCTGCAGAATGAGCCACCTGCCAGCATGGATGGTGCATGGAATGAGGAGGTCTTGGGGCCACAGGTTCTCCAGAACCTCCCCAGCTGGGACTGGGGCCCAGAGCCATTGCATGGAGGGGCCAAGGTTGTAACTACAACAGTGATGCTGAGAATGGCATCTGAGGATTGATAGCACAGGGGACAGGGGAGCGCCATTAACAGGCTCAGGAGCTGGGATGGTGCTGGACAGGATGAACGGAGTCCAAGGCAGGCTGGGGAGCCTGGAGTGAGCTGCTGGGGGCAGCTGGCCTTTCTCATGGTTCTAGGAGTGGGTGCAGGAGGATGGGGTCTCAAGGAGACCGTGGGCAACAACACGGAAGGCTGTATGTCTTTCAGGAGAGAGGAAGATGGCCTGCCCAAGCTGTAGGATGTTTAGGGCATGCTCTGCAGGATGGAGATGGGCTTTTAGGCCTGAGAGACCCCACCAGGATCTTCTGATAGCACTGATGTGACTGAGCTTCAGAAACAGGGGATGATGACCAGCAACAGTGGCCCAGCCACCATGCTCTCTGTGATTGAGAGGCAGTGCTGAGCCCAGAGGTGGTGGCGTGAGGTGTGGGGTGCAGCCTTCATTCTGTTCCACAGCCACAAGGTCCCGAGGCTGACCTTGCCTATGACTGGCATAAGCCTTGACTTTCCTGCAATGGTACAATGACCGACTTTAACTTCTGTAAGGAGGCAGTGATGGGGTAGTAGTCAGAGCCTGGAGTCCGGAGTTCCAAGCCCAGCTGACCTGCAAATGCTGCATGAATTGGGCAAGACACGGAACCTGGTGGAGCACCCCCATTTCCCCACTGGAAACACAGTGGCGGTGGAGGGTAATAACTGCACTTCACTTATAGGGTTGTTGCAGGGATTAAATGAGTTAGTATTTGCAAAGCACTTAGAACAATCGCTGGTACCTAGTAAACAGTAAATGTATTACCATCTCCTGAATGTTGATTGTGTGCCAAGAGCCGTGCTAGGAGATTCCTGTGTAGAGAATTATTTAAGCCTCACAGTAGCCCTGAGGGTGGTACTATTCCCATTTTACAGATGAGGAAACTGAGTTTGAGATATGTAACATCTTGAGGTCAGGCACAATTACCCAGTATAGCTGCTGGATGAGTGTGCAGGAAACTTGGCTGGCGTTATTTGAAATCCTTAAGGATCACACTTGCAAGACTTTTTATTTTATTTTATTTTATTTTTTATTATTATACTTTAGGTTTTAGGGTACATGTGCACAATGTGCAGGTTTGTTACATATGTATCCATGTGCCACGTTGGTGTGCTGCACCCATTAACTCGTCATTTAGCATTAGGTGTATCTCCTAATGCTGTCCCTCCCCCCTCCCCCCACCCCACAACAGTCCCCAGAGTGTGATGTTTCCCTTCCTGTGTCCATGCAAGACTTAATATTAGGCTCGGAAAGTGTCTTTGGGTCCTCTTACTGGAGCAGGTTCCAACTTCATCGTTGACCTGCCTGTGTCTTTAGGCATGGGCAGGTGGGCCACCTGCTGCTGCAGGGAGGGAATCAAAGGGGCTGCAGGGAACAGTGTGAGATTGGAGCCAAAGGCAGATCCTGACATCAGTTGGGGAACATGGGCTCAAGCCAGCTCAGAAAAAAGAGATCATTGTTTTTCCATCAAAGGTTCTTTTGATTTAAAGCACCACAGCAGCACGGAGGATTGGGGAAGTGCTAAGTTTGTCCTGCAAAGGATAAACGGCAGTGCTCGGAAGGCTGCCAGGACATGCCATGTGCTTCTTCCCAGGTCTCGCAGTGTTGGCAGGAGCACACAGGCTCGGCGTGGCTTGGCCCTCTCACTGCTAACCAGGCTGTGCAGCTGCAGCACGTGAGGCTTTAGTTAAAGAGTAACTGGTGGGAAAGAGGAGGACTCAGCTCATAAACTTTTATTTAAGGGAGATTGAAGACTGCTCAGATGACTGTTTCGTAGAGCAGAAATCTGCATGTATCTGTCAGAATGGTGCTGAAAACCAGGTTCCTGCCAACGGGAGTGTCCACTGCATCCTGCGTTTTGCTAGGTGCTTTTTAGGCACTGCCTCTAGTCCTTACCCTAATGGGCAAGGTATACTGCATATATGAGAGCACCGAGGCTCAGAGGGGTGACAGGACTCTTGCCAAGGCCCTGCAGTGGTGAGCTGGTGAGATGGATTGTCACCATCAGAACTCATTTGCAAAGACCCTAACAGGTACCAGAACTGCCTCAGCACACATCTAATTTTGATCAAACTAGGTTCAAATGGGACTGAAAGGTCCCTTTAAAGAAATTTCTGAGCATGAATTGAGCTGGTCCTAACTGCAGCAAATGAGTCGTTCTTTAAGAAATCACACTGATGTATAAAGTGTAACTGACATTCACAAGCTGGGAGATGGACAGCCTGCCTTGCGAAAGCTTCCATAGTCTTTCCCTTTTAATAGCATGCTCCTATCATACAGGAAGACATGGATTTGATGAATAAGATTCCTTGTCCGAGGTAGACTCAGACAATTTAGCCAGCATTCCACATTGTCATCTGCTTACTCCTGCCTTCTCAGCTTTGAGGTGGTCTAGCTGAGCCCACCCCCAGCCCACCCTAAACTTCTCTCACATTGACCTTCCCCACGAATATCAGCAATATCCTTTCCCTCTAACATTCTGCATGCTTGACATCCCACCTCGTCTTAGAAGCCTGGCTTCATCTTCTAAGCCCACTATGCTGAGGTTGCCAGATAAAATAGGGGGTACCTAGGTATATTTCAATTTTAGATTAACAATAAATTTAAAACATTTCTTATAAGTACATCCCAAATAACATAATATGGCTCGTGCAATATTTTGGACACACTTATAATAAAAATTATTCTTTGTCCCTCTGAAGTTCAAATTTAACTGGATGTCCTGTCTTCTTATTTGCTAAATCCAGCAACCCCACTGTGGGCTCTTTTTCCTTTAACTCTTATAGCATTTAATTGTCTGGACTCATTCAGTTTTACATTGGGTTATTGTGTCTGTCCTCTCTCCCTTGCTGGGCTATCAGCACCCAGAAACTGGGGCTCTGGCTCTCCATGGGACCCCATGCCATGCCTTCTACATAGCACATGCTCAAAAATATGTTTAATTAGTAAACCATTTATATATATATATACACGCACACACACACACACACACACACACATAATTAGGTACAAAAGTAATTGTGCTTTTTGCCACTACTTCCAATGGCTTTATTGCCTCTGTTAGACTGGCAGCTTTTTGAGAGTACTTCCATATCCCAACACGATTGAGGTTTGGGCTGGGCACAGAGCAGAGCTTAGAAGATGGCTGTTTACTTGTCTTTTCTGAAACACACCTCTAACATACATCTTAACATGTTGCCCTTTCTAAGTGTTTTTGGACTACTCACTTTGCCCACACCCCCAAAACAAAATAAAGCAATGAAAAACTAAGCAAAACTAAATTAAGCTGATCTGAATGGAACTAAACCAAACCAAATTAAACTAAACAGCTAGGGGTAGATAGCCTTAGTGGAAAGAATGTTCTAGTGGGTCTCGGCATGCACTTGGCATGTGCTGAGGGCAGCGTGGCCCAGAGAGCTTGGGTTTAGCTAAGTCTAGCATTGTGTCAAATGGGTGAAATCAACTAAGTTTATTTATGTAATAAACAAACACAACCACACTATGACATTTTTCAGAGTGTGGGAAAATCTATTTATTTAACATTTTTCTAATTCAGAACTGATCATGATCCCCCAAAAAGGCAGGACCAGAGTTCTCCTTTGCATTCCTTTGAACAAAACATTGGCCAAACAAAATAAGAATATACACAACACTGTCAAGGTGGGCTTAACCTATTTAAAAGAACAAATTGCTTTTGCTTTCAAACAAACGAATGCTGCTAATGTGAAATGTTTTACTCATTAAACCTGGACCAGCGAGTGCCTGCTTAGTAAGACAGAGTGAGCAGCCAGGGCAGGAGGTAACCTGAGCTTGTGGGAGCAATTAGGTACACTTTCACGTGGCCAGCATTCAGATGTTCTCTCCCCTCTGAAGACTGAGCTGTGAGAATGTAGAGTCCATAGGCCTTTTGTGGGAGAAGCTGGAGGTTCATCCAATTCAACCTTTGCCTGAGATAGGGCCATGATGTACAGTCATGGGGACCCCCTTCCAATGCCTTGCAATGGTGTGGGGCACAGCCCCCTGTGGATGCCTGGTCCGTCCTCTGTCTTCTCTGGCACAAGACAGCCCCTCAAAGATCTGCAGGCAGCTCTTAGGGGCCACCTGAGCCTTTGTTTATTTGCCAAAGCAGAAGTGTCTGCAGGAAGCAAGGTCTAAAGAAAAGAGGGCTGTGTCATTCTCATGCCTCCTCTCCCATCTCCTTGGACTTTCTGAAGGAAAGATGGAGTAAGGTGGTCATGACTCCTTTCCCCTGAATTTGTGTTTGCAAGAGATGCCTTGATAGCTGTTTGGGGTGGGAATTGGGGGTGAGGCATGGTTAGTGATAGAGGAGGGTTGATAAACTGTCTTCCATTGGGTGGGTCTTGTTTGGGCAAGTGCAGAAGTAGGAGGTAGCTGGGGAGGGTAGGAGTTCTTTGAACAATGCAGGGAAGAGGAGTTTGAAATCAGAGGTGGAGACATCAGAAAGGGAGGAGACAGGAAACCTGGGGTTCACACGGGAGCAGACACACAGCTCTCTGCAGGGAGGGGTGGCCCAAGATGGACTTTGAGAACAGAAAACGTCCATTGTCAAACTGGGGGCAAAGCGATTGGTTCAAAAACACTCAGATGGCCAGGAGTGGTGGCTCATGCCTGTAACTCCAGCATTTTGGGAGGCCAAGGCAGGAGGATCATGTGAGGCCAGGAGTTTGAGACCAGCCTGGGCAACATAGCGAGACTGTCTGTACAAAAATAAAAAACCCCAAATAAACAAAAGCACACACACACAAAGCCAGAAACATCCCTTATGAGCTTCATGTCTGTTCACTGCTTCTCTCCCTTCCCTGATTCAAGAAGGAAAGGCCCATGAGCCAGCTGATGCGTTGTAAAGGGCTGAGTGGTGCGCCCTGGTAACTGGCTCCCCTTCCTGGAGGGTGGCAGGCTCCACCCCACTCAAAGGACCCTGCTGGAGGCTGAGTCTTGGCAGAAGGGGCTGTTCCCCAACCCTTTTCTCCTTTGTCCTCCAGAAGGGGAACAGCTCTTGCTAAAGGTGTTACTGCCTTGCTTGGCACTTATCACCCCCCTCAGTTACGTTCAAGTCAAGCAGTTTTTCAAATGTGAGCAAGTTTGCAGATTGTTCGAAACAGAAGCCTGTCATATGCTTTATATTCATGAAAACTACAGAGCAAACATTTGAAAGCCAAGCCATCTTGGAGTAATTTGCATTTTAATTAATACTTCAAATGAATTGCTGTTTTGAAAAAATTCCCGTTTCTGGCTTTTGGATCTTGAAGAGCAAAGACCAGGTATCAAAGTCCCTGCCCCAGCAGACTGTGGTTGCCTTTGGCCCCTGTCTTGGCTGGCTTGGGCGTTCTGATGCTGGGAGAGAGGCCTGGGATTTGGTTGCCTGCCAATTGTTCCTTAGGGAGGGGGCTGAACACACTTACTTAATTTCTTTAGAATAATTATGTATTAGAGTTGCTATCTAAATGACGGTTGAAGGGGAATAGAGGTCATGCTCAAAAAAAGACAGTTGTCAAAATTTCTCATGCTATTTAAAGGTGGCCTGATCATTTTATTATTGTTTTCTTTGTAATCCTTTCAGACTTTAAAAAGCATGTATATACATAATAGTGAACATATACAGATTTATGTTATTTTGTTTTTATATAGATAGGGGAACCTTGTTCTTCAACTTGTACATACTGATCTGAAATTTGCTTCTTTTTTGTTTTTAAAACTCAGGTGTTGACAAACTTGGCCTGTGGGCCAAATCTAGCCCAAAGCCTTTTTTTTTTTTTTTTTTTAATATACTTTTATTTTAGTTTCAAGGGTACAGATGCAGGTTCATTACATGGGTAAATTACATGTTGCAGGGGTTTGATGTACAGATTATTTAGTCACCCAGGTAATAAGCATGGTGCCTGGTAGGTTAGTTTTTCGACCCTCATCCTCCTTTCACCCAGCCACCCTCAAGCAGGCCCTGGTGTCTATTGTTCCCTTCTTTGTATCCATCTGTACTCAGTGTTTAGCTCTCAGTTATAAGTGAGAACATGTGGTGTTTTGTTTCTGTTCCTATGTTAGTTCACTTAGGACAAAGATGTCTGGATCCATCCATGTTGCTGCAAAGGATGTGACCTTGTTGTCTTTTATGGCTGGGTAGTATTCCACATTTTCTTTATCCAGTCTACTATTGATGGGCATCTAGGTTGATTCCATGTCTTTGTTATTGTGAATAGTGCTGCAATGTCATATGTGCACATGTGTTTTTATGGTAGAACAATTTATATTCCTTTGGGTATATGCCTAGTAATGGGATTTCTGGGTCATTTCAGAGAAAAGAGAGAAGGGAGAGTTGGTGTAGGCTGGAGTGCACATAAAGGCTTCATGGAGGGGAAGGAACCTGGTCTGGGCAGGAAGAAATGATAAGATTAACAGAAGAGAGGCCATCCCATGTGAGTGAAGTAGGGCCTGGCTTCTGTCTTCCCTGCAGCCCAGCTGCTACCCCACACGCCCATGACACAGGGAAGGCAAGTTCAGTTTTTGTAAGTAGTTTAGATGCTGAAGTTTTTCTTTCAGCAAGTGCAGACTAGGCTGGTGGGGGCTGAGGACACACTGATGGATGTGGAGGCTAAACTGCTGTGGTGGGGTGGGGTGGGGCGGGGTGGGGTTGGCAGGATGGTTACTAGTGGTAGAGAGGAAGTGCCACAACAGCCACATTTCTGTGCAATGGAGGAAAATCTGTTCTTGGCTAAGGCTGTCACCAAGAAGGCGCTCTTCCTGTCACACAGCCAGGGCATCCCCTTTTTGCTGTTCTTGGGTGGGAAAAATGTAGCTCAAAGGAGAAGAAGGTGGAAGATGGTGTTAAGGAAAAAATTATTCAACAACATTTTTTGTTTGTTTGTTTGTTTTTGAGACAGAGTCTCGCTCTGTCCCCCAGGCTGGAGTGCAGGGGCACCGTCTCGGCTCAGTGCAACCTCTGTCTCCTGGGCTCAAGCAATTCTCCTGCCTCAGCCTCCTGAGTAGCTGGGATTACAGGCACACACGTGCTACCATGCCTGGCTAATTTTTGTATTTTTTAAAGTAGAGACAGGGTTTCACCATGTTGACCAGGCTGGTCTTGAACTCCTGACCTCAGGTAATCTGCCCGCCTCAGCCTCCCAAAATGCTGGGATTACAGGCGTAAGCCTCTGCGCCTGGCCGACAACACTTGTTAAAGCACAGTAAAGAAGACTTTATTCAAGATATCACAATAGGTAAAGGGACCACTGCAATGGGATTTTGCCACAGGGAAGAGAGACTGGGCTCAACTCCAAATATAGCACGCACACATGAGGTTTATAGCCAAGGAGCAAGTTGGGAGAAAGTGGATGGAAAATTGCTAAGAGGAAACCTCAAGGGTAAGGGGGATTCTGGCTAAAGGGACCTAAGAGGATCCTTGCTGAAGACAGGCCAGGGTGACCAGACATCACCTGGAGGATGGTGGAGGATGAAGAACCTGGTCAGATATGGAGGGTGATCAGGTATTGAGGGTGGGGGGAGTCTTACAAAACTGACTTGGGGCCAGGCGCGGTGGCTCATGCCTGTAATCCCAGCACTTTGGGAGGCCGAGACGAGCAGATCATGAGGTCAGGAGATCGAGACCATCCTGGCTAACATGGTGAAACCCTGTCTCTACTAAAAATACAAAAAAAATTAGCCGGGCATGGTGGCGGGCGCCTGTAGTCCCAGCAACTCAGGAGGCTGAGGCAGGAGAATGGTGTGAACCTGGGAGGCGGAACTTGCAGTGAGCTGAGATCACGCCACTGCACTCCAGCCTGGGCAACAGAGCGAAACTCTGCCTCAAAAAAAAAAAAAAAAACTGACTTGGCAGGGTTCCTGCTGAAGCTGGATTTTTACAAGGGAGTGCACATATGGACCTAGGAGAAGGCTGAGAGCCTGACTGAAGTTTGATTAAGCAAAGACTCTTTGTCAGTGGTCACTGACCAGGGAGCTTCAGAGCCATTAGGCTGGAAGTTGGTACAGGGGCCCAGAGCACGCATGGGGAGGGATACTGCTTCTTGCCAGGGTGGGTTATTTGCACAGACACAGAGCACCAGAGGGAAGGAACCTTCTTAGGAACTATACAAAATCAGGAACAGCAGCATTTATTGAGTGCTTATGAGGCACTGGTAATGTTCTGAGCATTTTACAAATTAACTCATTATATTAGTTAGGGTTTCCAGAGAAAACAGAAACAATAGCATAAATATAGATACTGATATAAAAGGAGATTTGTTATGGGAATTGGCTCATGCGATTATGAAGGCTGAGAAGTTTCACAATATGCTATCTGCAAGCTGGAGGGCCAGGAAAGGTCATGGTATAATTCAGTCTCAGGCCAAAGGCCTGACTGAGTACCAGGAGCTCCAGTGTCCAAGGGCAGGAGAAGATGGATGGCCCAGTTCAAGCAGAGGAAACACCGTTGCCCTTCCTCCACCTTCTTGCTCTATCTGGGTCCTCCAAGGACTGGATGATGCCTACCCATGCCGGGGAGGGTGGCTTTGCTTGGCTTAGTCCCCTGATGCAAATGCTCATCTCTTCTGGAAACAGCCTCGCAGACACACCGAGAAATGTTTTACCATCTATTCTGGCATCCCTTTACCTAGTCAAGTTGACACCTAAAATTAACTATTACACTCATTTAGCTCCATGACAATTCTACTAGTATCATTTCCCTTTCTTAGGTGAGGAAGATAAGGCTTAGAGCAGTTCTGTAAAATATCCAACATCCTTGGACCTTAGACACATTGACTACCAACGCATGTGCTAAGTGAGGGGGTTTCTCTGAACTTTTGGATTCCCTGGGCCACATTGGAAGAAGAACAATTGTCTTGAGCCACACATAAAATACACTAACACTAATGATAGCTGATGAGCTAAAAAAATAGCAAAAAAAACCTTGCAATGTTTTACGAAAGTTTATGAATTTGTGTTGGGCGGCTTCAAAGCTGTCCTGGGCCGCATGGGGCCAGCAGGCCACAGGTTGAACAAGCTTGTGCTAAGTAAACTACTTTGTTATATTAGCACTGGCCAGCTGTGTGTCCTTGGGGAAGTTTCTTAACCTTTCTGTGCCTCCATTTGTTCATTACAAAATAGTTGTTGTACCGGTTCTTTATGGGGGAGGTGTGCACATAAGCAAGATGTGCATGCAAAACCCTTGCATGGGGCCTGACTCTCCCCAAAAGTCAATTATTATTATGATTTCTCCTATGCCATCTACCTAAGTGAAGTCTGGGAATTACAGAAGAAGAGGCTGAGGATTTTTCATATATAGGTTCTGACTGTGCAGGCTGGCATGGGAAGAGGTAGGGTGGGAAGCACCCCAGCAGAACCTGAGGGCTACCAGCAGCCTCACTCTGGATGAGAACTGAGCCCATGATTTATCAGAGAACCCTTCACTATTCTCTGAAGAGGAAGAACCAGCAGGCGACCCAGGGACCCTGGGGATGGTCATTTCCAGGGTGTCCTATCATAATGGTGAATTTCAGTCTCCAAGATTCTCCTCCTTCCAGGTGGTATGTGTTCATTCATTTTCAACAAATGCTTTTATTGCCCTCATGAAATTGTGGACTAAATACTACCTCCAGGCATGGTTGCAGAGAGCTAGCTGGACAGGAGGGACCTACCTCACTGCTGCAGGCACCCAGTGCGAGTGGCCAGGGAGGCAGCAGCCCTGATTGTGTTCGTGCCAGACCTGACTCTGCATCAGAATCAGCTGAGGGGTGGCTGGCATGCAGCCCGCGACCACCTGGGGACTCTGATTCTGCAAGCATGAGGGTCAGGAGTGAGTGTGCGGGGCCTACAAACATCACAGGTAATCCGGGCTTATGGTCTTCACACCCGGCTCTGAGAAACTGTCTTGGACAGGAGACTGCCTCAGTAAGGCAAATTATCCTCAGTGTGCTACAAGACACTCTACAGCTGAAGTGTACCTGTGAATATGTCTATTGGAATCCTTCCCTAGAGATATACCAGCTCTATAAAGACACACGCATCTTTAGGTGCAACCAATGACATTTCCCTGCAGAAACAGATGTATTACCAGGTTCCAACTTCCTGCTGCTTCGATTCCTTGTCTTGAAAAGAAGTTCAATTTGAATTTTAAGACATAAATATTGGCATATAATCTTCTCTATCAATTGAATTCTCTCTGCAAATGGTTCTCCTTGAGTCAAAGCCTTCAAAAGTCCTTCAAAAGATGTACTGTAGTCAGGGTTAGCTTGCTCATTCTTTAGAATCCTCCAGGGGTGAATACGTGGGCTGGATTCAGTTATGACACGTTACGGGTGAGTCATTTGAGGAATGTGGGAACATAGTTTTGACATTTTAAGCACTGATAACATTTGAAATCAAGGCAGGATAACGACTTTTATTAATTACCCCTGTCTCCTCCTGCTCTTCCGGCCTCTGCCCCTCACCAGCTGTTAAACATTTGAGAAAATGGTAAATGAACATGGTTATAAGCAATTATGAGTTTTTCTTTTTTAAGGGACAGATGGAATCAAGGTTTCTATTTTAAGAGGTTTTCAAATTTAGGTTATGTCTACACAATGCCACGTTATTACAAGAGAACCATATGTTTTATTTCAGTGTCATTGAAACTTCATTCTAGAATGGGCCTGGATCCATGGTCAATGCTGTGTATGGAGCAAGTTCATAGATGCTTCACTTATACAGACTACTTTGCAATAATTCCACCTTTTCCCACCTTTTCCCCCATTTTTAATAGTGAGGCAAGGAGGAGAGATGAAGGAGCTGCTTCTTGGGGAAAGAGCAGGGCCTTGCAAGGTGCCTGTTGTTGCTGCACACTTCATCAGTCATGGTGTGTGCAAACTGGCAGCCTCATCACAAATCATCGCCGGAATCCAGTGTCCCATCTACCTCCATTCAATTAAGCCTCCTTGCAAATAGGTCCTCAAGGGGATTGGGTTCATGGTGGAACAATATGGACGACATACTTCTGGTTCAAATTGGAACCAGAGCAGCAGCCAAAAATGGTTGGTTCTCACGACGACAGTTCCATGGACTGAGCTGAACCTCCATGGCTGGTGTGTGGCTATTGCCCTCTTTTACACAGGCAGCTCTGTCTTCCAACCTGGCAGATGTCTAATGTCTTCAAATAAGCCTTAATGAAATGCCCAGCAGGTGCCACTAATGGTTTTGACCCCAAGAAAAAGAAATGCGAGTTGGGTGGTAGGGATTTAAAAGCAATAATCGTAAAACAAGTATTCCTAGGCTTTTCTTTGCAAGCCAGTTTGACTGTGGCCCAGGGTTCTCGTGGGCTGGTGACAGGAGTTGGCTGGGACAGGCGTGGTGCAAACAGGGCAGGTTGTGGTTGCAGTTCTGCGGGGCCCCTGCTCCACCAGCTGCTGTTTTTTGCCCCATCCCCACCTGCTTGGCGCCTGGAAAGGCAATGACATTATTGTACTGAGCTTTGGCATTCGCAGCCGTAATGTTATGGTTGTGTTTTGTATGCATGTAGGAAGCTGCCTGGATGTTGTTTTAATTTTCTTAAGGCACTTGGATTTTTTTAAAAACTCCTTTTCGTAGCAAAGGTGGCATGGCATTTTTAGTTAATGAGCTTGTACCCTTTATCTTGTCCTGCTCTAAGTTAAATTGGATCTGCTTATAAAATATAGACTCTTAATTGCCATTCTTAAAAGGCCATCTTGCTAGGAAGGGTCTGGTTAAGTAATGGCTTTTTAAATTAATAGTAAGCAAGGCAGCTACTCGACTCCTTCCACTGAGGCAAAGAGGAGCCTGACCTCTTGAGGGACCCAAGGAGACTCTCAAGGCTTTAAGAGTAAAGAAAAGCATGGGGTTTGTAGTCAAATCGCCCTGGCAAAGAATCTTGCTTCCACCATGTAGTAATGAGTAAGACACTCACCTGCAAGTCATAACTTCCTCGTGTTTAAGGTGGGAGTGATAATACCCACCTTACTGGGTTGCTACAGTGATTAGAGATAGTTTGTAAAGCATCTGGCGTGGTTCATAGCCTGTGGTAGTTAGGTGGCAGTCATTACTAATTGGCTGTGATTCCACAGAGCCTGCCCTTGGGGAGAGTGACATGGGTCCTAGAACAAGGAGCTGTAAACCAAGGAACCATCATGGGCTGTCTGGAGACAAGCAGGGGGAACAGCACATCATGGCTCAGTATTTGTGTTCCTACATTTCTCAGACTGTCTGTTCAAGCATTTTGAATAATACACAGCCATAGAAACCAGAGATAATAAAGCTTTAGCAATGCCTCCTTCTCTGGAGACCTTCCAGGATAGGTAACTCCCACTCCCCTCCCTGGAGGGATTTGCTTACATTCCAATTTTAAAAACAGATCTCTCTCTCTTTCTCTGTCTCTAATGGAGAATGGAAGTTACCAGTAGCCCTATCTAAGATCAGGGTTTTGTCATTTTGGGGTTCCTGTCCTGTGACGTGCAGGCGCCATCGGACCTCATCATGTCACCTTGTAGAGGTTGGGGTTTTAGAAAAACTGATGCTAGCAACTGCTCCAGCTGCTGCTTTTGCTGTGAGTAATACATGATCTTTGTCTTTGATCCAGGTGTCTTGTGTCTTCTGTCACTATATGTATATAAAATGGTGGCAGGTTAACTTGTTAGCCTACAAAGCAGGATACCATCTCAGGCCCTTCTCAATTTCCGATTAAACACTCTAACTCTTGGTTCTGGTTCTGGAAAGCAAATAATTCTTCCTACCCTGAAGGGTTGTTGTTAGGACTAGAAGGACAGGAATATATGTAAAAATATACTACTATTTTTATATAGTAGTATATTTATAGTACTATTTTACGTATAAGAATATATGTAAAAAGGCCAGGCGTGGTGGCTCACGCCTATAATCCCAGCACTTTGGGAGGCCAAGACGGGCAGATCATGAGGTCAGGAGATCGAGACCATCCTGGCGAACACGGTGAAACCCTATCTCTACTGAAAATACAAAAAAATTAGCCAGGCGTGGTGGCAGGCGCCTGTAGTCCCAGCTACTCAGGAGGCTGAGGCAGGAGAATGGCATGAACCTGGAGGCAGAGCTTGCAGTGAGCTGAGATCATGCCACTGCACTCCAGCCTGGGCAACAGAGCAAGACTGTCTCAAAAAAAAAAAAAAAAGAGTATACGTAAAAAATATAGACATAGTGGTAGATGGATAGATACATAGATAGATAAAAAGAGTGATGCCTGGTACATACCTGGCTCTCAAAAAATGATGGCTTGATAGCCAGCTATTATTGCATCTACTGAGACTACTGTGTGGCACTTGCACATGCAAATGAGGATGAGATGACACTGAGAGAGGTGGAAGATGCATGGGAAGCAACATGGGCTGGGAGACCCGGTCTACCCACAGGGAGCTGCATCCAGTAGGCAGAGGGAGCAATGGAAAAGTGCAGCAGCAGCACAGCCTTGCTCAGCTTTCAGCTGGGTGGACCTAACAGCGGGTAGGGGAGAAAGGAAAGAACAGTGTGGGTGGAAGCTGTTAGGGATGACTTCCTGGGGGCAGGTGAGAGTGGTTTCAGGCCAGGGTGGATGAGGAAAGGGCGGGGGGCATTTCAGACTGGAAAACTGCCTGGGCAAAGGGGCAAAGGAAGGAATGAGCCCGCGTGTGCTTGCCTTCCTTCACACCTGAGCTTCAGTTAGCCACCAAGTGCTGCACATTTCTTTCCTAGATACTGCTCAGATACAGCCTCCTCTTTCTGATGTCGGGCTCACTGCCATCATACTGGCCTCAGCAGCTTCCTGGCGACAGTCCAGGCTGGCTGTGTTACTCTCCTCAGCCAGCCTCCCCAGAGCCACCAGGGTGCTCTCTGGAAATGGAAATCTCCCTTTGCTTAAACCACTTATGGGGTTTTATTGTCTTCAGAATGAAGATGAACTTCCTTGGTGTGGCTCACCAGATCCTTCCTGAGCTGGCTTTGTCTTGACAGTGTCACTTCATCTTTTTCTAGCCCTCGTGCTCCTGCTACACTGCATGGTCTGTGGCTTTGTGAATGAGCCATGCTGTGTTTTGGTGTGACTTTTCATAGACCACCCCTCTTACTTGGACACCACTCACCTCCTTTTTGACAATCCAATCCCTACTCACCTGCACATAGGGTTACTGAGCCTGTGTGTCTTGTGCTTCTGGTGTTTGCGGTCATCCCTGGCTTGCCCGCATGGCTCCCTCGCTGGTGGTAAGCTCTCTGAAGGCAGCAGCCAAGTCTCACTGGACTTGGTTTCCTCCATGTTGAGGACTGCATCTGACTCTTTACAGGTGCTGATGAATAATTATTTCTGAGATCAGCCTGGCTGAAGATGGAAAAGGCATTTGGGAGTGGCTGGGTCCTGAGTAGACGTGGTGGATGGACAGAAGAGGAAGCCGTTGGAGGTTCAGAAAGCCAGAGAGGAGACTCTGAATTGGATTGGAAGGAGAGGAGCTAAGATTTGCTACTTTTTCACATTTGAAGAAGGTAAAATGGCAGCACATCTTTCTTTGTAGTTTGAATTAGTGGCACTGAAAGACAGTCTCCTGCTTCCAGCACAGATGTTGAAGAAAACTGAACATCTTTGCCTGCACCTGCTCACCTCCAGCTCTGCATGTGTATAGATCCATGTGCCGAGGCTGGCTATTGTGTTGTGTGCAGGTTGCTGCAAACTGTGACCCTGTGGGCACATAGGAATTCTTCCGAGGGGGTGCTTGTTTTGAGGTCCTCCAAGGTGGCTTCTTGGAGAAGAAATC
This sequence comes from Nomascus leucogenys, assembly GCF_006542625.1. Taxonomy (NCBI): domain Eukaryota; kingdom Metazoa; phylum Chordata; class Mammalia; order Primates; family Hylobatidae; genus Nomascus; species Nomascus leucogenys. The sequence continues at coordinate 27,755,920 of NC_044400.1, forward strand.
AGAACCGAATTTATAGGCAGGAAACTCCCCTCTCTAAAAGCATCTCCTCTTGTATTCAGATTTGAAGGAGAGCAGTGTCCTGGCATGGGCTCACAGCATCTTGGGTGATGCTGACATGGTGCCCACTACAAAGATACAAGGCAGGTCTGGGAAAGGGAAGCCCCTCTAGGGAAAGGAGGGCTACAAGTGAAAGATGAGGTCATCATGCTTGATAATTTGGGCTATCAATTTTCAAAGTTCTTTTTTAACCTTTGACAATTGATGTGATCTTGTCTGAATATTCTAGCCTTGCCTTAGCTGTGCAATGGCACCTGAGAGAAAGATTTCACATTACCCTTGGGTCTGATTAGTAAAAGCCTTCAGACCCCTATCCCCAGGTCCAAGGAGAAGTTAACCATAGAAGGGCAAATCTGGGCTTTGGGGCTCAGAGCCTCTCCCCCTGAGATGTCTCCTTCCATGGCACTTTTTGGATGACTTTATTTGGATTTCCTTTATTCAGAAGGGCTGCTATCGTATTTCAGATCTTCTTGAAGTGGAAGCAGGTCTCACCTCTTTTTCTGGTATTCAGTGGCACTTCTTAGAGGAATTGCTTCATTTTCCCCTCTGTTATGAAGATCTGTATGCAAACCTACCTCTTCGGCTAGATTGTAAACTGCTCGAAGACAGGGACCACGTCTTTTTATCTCTTTCTAGTCTGGCAGAAGTTTACTAAATATTAGAATGAATGCTGGGTGATCTGGGGCAACCTGATTCTCTGAGTGCCTCATTCTCCCTTTTCTCTACCGTGCCATGTGTCAAAACATTTCACTGGTGTCTTGGTTGCAACCAAGTGGAACATTCTGTTGACAGAATGGGATTGCCTGTGGCAGTTTCCTCAATGCAACATTCAGGACCGCTTTAATTTTTCACATTTTATGAGGCTTTCCCTTCCTGAAATTGCTTTCTTGTGGCTTTGGTTAATAGTTTCACAGCTGATGCCAGAAGGGAGAGAGAGCCTTAATGGGTGAAAACACAGGTGTAGTGGAAATTGCCTCTAAGTAAACTCCAAGATTGGGTGTTGGGGGATGATGTGGTAGGAATAGCTTCACTTAGTTTGTATGGGTGTTGAAATGATATATACGTTTCTTGCCTCTCACTTGAAACATATTCACTGGGTCCCTAACATGAAATAAAATCTTTTTAAGGCCTCTGCCAAACAAGAAATCTATAACTCTATTGTCTATTAATTCATTCAACAAGTCTAATTGTGTGTCTCCTCTAGTGGTCTAAGAGCAAATTAAAGGTGGTTTTGAGGTCTCATTCATCTCTGCCTTCCCAAGGTTCCTCATTGTTTCCACTTGGTGCATGCTCAATAAATGTTGTCGACCTGCTGTTGAATGATGAGTCTTTTCCACCTGGGATTTCTTATGTCCTGTGGCATTAGGACCATAGCAACAACCACATCACCCTAGCAACAACTCTGGGTGATAGAGATGGATCATACCATAATTGTAAATCCCAGACCTCTGAAAAAGAATGTGATTATTTGGCAGCAGAGCAATGAAAACAGCAGCTAAAAGAAGTGTTATGGAAGGACAAATTAGCAGGATGCCTCAGGCCCGTTTAATCCTCAACAACCCACTTCTCATTGCCTTTGTCTATCAAAAACACTGAATGTCAAGGGTTTTACCCCCTCCCAGAGGTCCAGAACAGCGTCTGGACTCAATACAGTTTCTAAAATATTGGGAGATATTTTTAGAGTCATTCAAACCTTTTTGTTGTCATTTTATGTTGGCAATTCACAGGACTTGTGCTGTTTGATCTCCAAACTGTCTTTTACTCCTCAGTCTGAAGTTGGGATTTAAATATAAAGGCAGGGAGGGGGTATGGAGGAGACACACAAAACAGATGGCGGCCTTGCTGCTGAGACCTGTAGAGATGACATTCCTCTGACAACTTCCTTTCTCCCCAGAGTTCCCTTTTGGGTAATGCAGAGCGGAGCATTCTCTTATTGATCTTGAAACTGAAAGAGTTAGTTCCCAGTCACTGCAATTGACAAAGGCTTTTGCAGCTCATTAACTGCCAGATTATGTGGCACAATTCATTAAAATTCTGTTTCATTGACTGCATTTGTAAATAGGCTTGGGGAAGTTTATCACTTTTGCCTCTTGCAGAGCTTTCCTTCAATGAGTGCATTTTTCTTCCCCTTTCTCCTGGTAGAAAAAGTCTGAAATAATTTGCCACAAGATGTGTTATCATTTAAATGTAAATGAAAATGAAATACTGGCTAGGAATTACAGGTTTGGGTATTTTTTTCTCTCCATTTGCTACGATCTGATTATTTGGGTTACTTTAATAAATACATTTGCTTCGAGCTCTTGCCACATTAATTCTGCATAAATCATCATACTTCTTAGCAGGTCTCTGCCCTGTAATTGCTTGCATTTGAATATAAGCAGAAAGGAAAAGATTAAAGGGAACTTAAAAAAATATCTTTTCCTTTTATTAATACCTAAGCATTAAAGAAGTTATTCTCTGTAAAGCACTCATTTTAAGATGATCCCAGAACACAGGACAAAGAGCAGGAAACCAGGCTCTGGGCATCACCCTTCCCTTTCAGGTGTTCCATGGAGCCATTTGCTTTCCCTAGAGGAGGCATTTTCTGTAAAGGACCACATAGTATATATTTTCAGGCTCTATGGTCTCTGTTGCAAGTACTCAGCTCTGCCACTGTAGCACAAAAATAGCCATAGACCCGGGCGTGGTGGCTCACGCCTGTAGTCCCAGTGCTTTGGGAGGCCAAGGAGGGCAGATCACGAGGTCAGTAGATCGAGACCATCTTGGCCAACATGGTGAAACCCCGTCTCTATTAAAAATACAAAAATTAGCTGGGCATGGTGGTGCGTGCCTGTAATCCCAGCTACTCGGGAGGCTGAGGCAGGAGAATCACTTGAACCTGGGAGGTGGAGGTTGCAGTGAGCCGAGATCACGACACTGCACTCCAGCCTGGTGACAGAGCGAGACTCTGTCTCAAAAAAAAAAAGCCACAGACCTGGGGTCTTCAGCCCCTGGGCTGTGGACCAGTACCAATCCGTGTCCTGTTAGGAACAGGGCTGCACAGCAAGAGGTAAGCAGTGGGTGAGTGAGCTTTACCACCTGAGCTCCACCTCCTGTCAGATCAACTGCGGCATTAGATTCTCATGGGAGCATGAACCCTGTGTGAACTGTGCATGCGAAGGATCTAGGTGGTTGTGCACTCCTTATGAGAATCTGACTAATGCCTGATGATCTGAGGTTGAGCAGTTTCATCCCCAAACCATCCTTACTCCCAACACGAGTCCATGGAAAAATTGTCTTCCATGGAACTGACCCCTGGTGCCAAAAAAGTTGGGGACCGTTGCCACAAACAACACTTCCATGAGTGAGCATGGCTACATTTCAATGTGCTTTTATCTATGGATGCTGAAATGTGAATTTTCTGTAATTTTCAAGTATCATGAAATGCTTTCCCTGCTCCTTACCCTTTCCCTCTAACCATTCGAATATGTAAAAACCATTTGTAGTTTGAGGGCTGTCTAAACATAGGAGGCAGGTGGGATTTGGCTCACTGGAGGGTTCTAGTTTGCTGACCACTGCCCTGGAGCACTGGTTCCCAGCTGTGGCCCCTGGATTGGTGCATCAGTATGATGGGGAGTTTATGAGACCTGTTGAAGGTTAGTCTTGATTTGAGAATGTGGGAGTGTCCCAAACACCACGGTCTGTAGTTGGACTAAGAATTTCTTTCTTTCTTTTTCTTTTTGAGATGGAGTCTCGCCCTGTCACCCAGGCTGGAGTGAAATGGCATGATCTCTGCTCACTGCAACCTCTGCCTCCCAGATTCCAGCTATTCTGCCCCAGCCTCTTGAGTAGCTGGGATTACAGGTGCGCACCACCATCTCCAGCTAATTTTTTGTATCTTTGGTAGAGATGGGGTTTCATCGTGCTGGCCAGGCTGGTTTTGAACTCCTGGCCTCATGATCCACCCACCTTGGGCTCCCAAAGTGCTGAGATTACAGGCATGAGCCACCGCACCTGGCCTGGACTAAGAATTTCTTCAGATACCTGCTTTCATTCCTCTGATACTTACGAGAAAGTCATGTTGTCTGCCCTGGGTCATCCTGGCCATGTCATGAGAGGTGGTGGGTGGGAATCTCTTGCCATGGGCATTGCTGTGGTGAACAACGGCACTTATATGTTTGTTATTGGCCCATTTTCATCAGAGGCAGACCAGGTAAAGTCCTCACATTTCAGCATTTCCTGAGTGTTAGAAATGAGATTGACGTACCTTTACTGCAAAGTGCCTGTGGGTGCTCCCTGCACTCTGGACAGAATGTCATTTGAGAGCCATGCTGTCCTGCAATTCAGCAGTGACATTTCAGCCCTCTCTCAATACCCAGTGAATCTTGGTTAGGAAGAGTAGCTTGGATTGTCTAATCAAACTTCTTGCAGCTGAGCTCGACAACACAGATTTTTTTTAAAATTTCTAAAGTCTTTTTTTTTTTATTATACTTTAAGTTCTAGGGTACATGTGCACAACATGCAGGTTTGTTACATATGTATACATGTGCCATGTTGGTGTGCTGCACACATTAACTCGTCATTTACATTAGGTATATCTCCTAATGCTATCCCTCCCCCATCCCCCTACCCCATGACAGGCCCCGGTGTATGATGTTCCCCTTCCTGTGTCCAAGTGTTCTCGTTGTTCAATTCCCACCTATGAGTGAGAACATGTGGTGTTTGGTTTTTTGTCCTTGCGATAGTTTGCTGAGAATGATGGTTTCCAGCTTCATCCATGTCCCTACAAAGGACATGAACTCATCTTTTTTTATGGCTGCATAGAATTCCATGGTGTCTATGTGCCACATTTTCTTAATCCAGTCTATCACTGTTGGACATTTGGGTTGGTTCCAAGTCTTCGCTATTGTGAATAGTGCCGCAATAAACATATGTGTGCATGTGTCTTTATAGCAGCATGATTTATAATCCTTTGGGTATATACCCAGTAATGATATGGCTGGGTCAAATGGTATATCTAGTTCTAGATCTTTGAGGAATCGCCACACTGTCTTCCACAATGGTTGAACTAGTTTACAGTCCCACCAACAGTGTAAAAGTGTTCCTGTTTTTCCACATCCTCTCCAGCACCTGTTGTTTCCTGATTTTTTAATGATCACCATTCCAACTGGTGTGAGATGGTATCTCATTGTGGTTTTGATTTGCATTTCTCTGATGGCCAGAGATGATGAGCATTTTTTCATGTGTCTGTTGGCTGCATAAATGTCTTCTTTTGAGAAGTGTCTGTTCATATCCTTTGCCCACTTGTTGATGGGGTTGATTTTTTTTTTCTTGTAAATTTGTTTGAGTTCTTTGTAGATTCTGGATATTAGCCCTTTGTCAGATGAGTAGGTTGCAAAAATTTTCTCCCATTCTGTAGGTTTCCTGTTCACTCTGATGGTAGTTTCTTTTGCTGTGCAGAAGCTCTTTAGTTTAATTAGATCCCATTTGTCAATTTTGGCTTTTGTTGCCATTGCTTTTGGTGTTTTGCTCAACATATGCAAATCAATAAACGTAATCCAACATATAAACAGAACCAAAGACAGAAAACCACATGATTATCTCAATAGATGCAGAAAAGGCCTTTGACAAAATTCAACAGCCCTTCATGCTAAAAACTCTCAATAAATTAGGTATTGATGGGACGTATCTCAAAATAATAAGAGCTATTTATGACAAACCCACAGCCAATATCATAATGAATGGGAAAAAACTGGAAGCCTTCCCTTTGAAAACTGGCACAAGACAGGGATGCCCTCTTTCACCACTCCTATTCAACATAGTGTTGAAAGTTCTGGCCAGGGCAATCAGGCAGGAGAAAAAAATAAAGGGTATTCAATTAGGAAAAGAGGAAGTCAAATTGTCCCTGTTTGCGGATGACATGATTGTATATTTAGAAAACACCATCATCTCAGCCCAAAATCTCCTTAAGCTGATAAGCAACTTCAGCAAAGTCTCTGGATGCAAAATCAATGTGCACAAATCACAAGCATTCTTATATACCAATAACAGACAAACAGAGAGCCAAACCATGAGTGAACTCCCATTCACAATTGCTTCAAAGAGAATAAAATACCTAGGAATCCAACTTACAGGGGATGTGAAGGACCTCTTTAAGAAGAACTATAAACCACTGCTCAACAAAATAAAAGAGGATACAAACAAATGGAAGAGCATTCCATGCTCATGGATAGGAAGAATCAATATCATGAAAATGGCCATACTGCCCAAGGTAATTTATAGATTCAATGCCATCCCCATCAAGCTACCAATGACTTTCTTCACAGAATTGGAAAAAACTACTTTAAAGGTCATATGGAACCAAAAAAGGGACGGCATTGCCAAGTCAATCCTAAGCCAAAAGAACAAAGCTGGAGGCATCACACTACCTGACTTGAAACTATACTAAAAGGCTATAGTAACCAAAACAGCATGGTACTGGTACCAAAACAGAGATATAGACCAATGGAACAGAACAGAGCCCTCAGAAATAATACCACACATCTACAACTATCTGGTCTTTGACAAACCTGACAAAAACAAGAAATGGGGAAAGGATTCCCTATTTAATAAATGGTGCTGGGAAAACTGGCTAGCCATATGTAGAAACTGGATCCCTTCCTTACACCTTATACAAAAATTAATTCAAGATGGATTAAAGACTTAAAGATTAGACCTAAAACCATAAAAACCCTAGAAGGAAACCTAGGCAATACCATTCAGGACAACACATTTTTAATGATGATGCAATCCTGATCCCATATGGTACAATGACAGCACCAATAACTACCGATTGCACTGAGCATCTGCTAATGTTCCTGGAATTCACATATATGAACTCAGAGCCTTGAAAGAGGACTCTGAGAATGGAAAATGTATGTTGATGTCCTAATCCCAGAATGAAGACTCCTAGTTTAAGTAGTTTTGCTAAGAACCTCTCATAGTTGGGAACTGGCTGAGTCACTTTGCACATTCAGATTGATCAGAAACAAACGTTTCTGTTTTTTTCCTTCGAGGTCACTCGAGGTTCAGAAATTACTAATTTATTACTTTTTCTAAGAAGCAGGAATCAGGAAAATATAAACTGCTTGAAGTATCAGTCTGCATTACGAAGTCTTCACATGCCCCAGGCGTCCTCCCGTTAGGGTGCCATTAGCCAGAAGAGCTCCTGCCCAGGTAAGTCCTCCCTTCCTGACTGGCAAAGAACAACCTCTATGACCCTTTAGGTTATGCAGAGCTGCGGCAGAGGGCACTGGCTGCTTGTGACGGGCCCATCCACTATATTCCTTAAGCATGGCCGAAACTGGAAAATTGCTCCTATAGATCACTGGCTCCATTTCTGTGACTTTTTTGCATGCTAGATGGGTTATAACTGCATGACATTATGGAATGTCATTTCCTTTCTTGTAAAAGAAAATGAACATCTACTTGTTTTAGGTTTTGCAACTGGAATTATATTTACAAGGCTTGGGACCAAATACTGGCATGAAGATAGCCTTGCAACATTTCTTCTTTCTCCCTTGTAGGAGCATAAAGAAAGCTTAGAGTCAAACACTTCTAGACAACAGTGGGAGGTGCACATTAGGAGACAACAGCCGCTCCCATATCTCTGCATTCAAGTGTAGTACCATAATGATCTTCTCCCTAAATTCACATCCTCTCCCTCAGCTTTTCTGCCAGTAAATTCAGGCCTGGAGGCTGAGACTGATTGCTTGGGGAAGGGGGAAAGGACCATGGCCTGCAACAAAAATGTCAGTTTTAGCTTGAGTTTCAAATGAAAGGTTTTAAAGACTTGAAGACCAAGCTCACAAGAGACAAAAAGGGGTTTTATGGGCTTTGCCCAGATTTTCTTTTCACATATTGTCCCCAACTACCCATTCTCCATCTTTTTTTTATTGATAGAATTTGTACCCAGCCACGTTGACACCCAGAATGGAGCTACCTTGCCCAGCTTCCCTTACAACCAGGCAAGGATGTCACAATGTAGAACCAATGGGATGAAGGCAGAAACGTTGTGCGGCAGCTGCTGAGAACTTTCCTTAAAACCTAGTCAGAATGAACCCTATACCCATCTGCCTTGGCATACAGTTGTTGAATCCTGGGCTGTGGGGACAGAGGTCTCTTCCAGGGGTGATGGAGTGGTGAGTAGAAGGGAGCCTGGGTCCTGAGGACTTAAGGCAGAGTTGCCTTACCAGCTGTGGAAGGCAGAGCTTGGGCCTCATGACTTTTGCCCTTGGCGTTATTCATGGATATGTTACATTACATGGCAAAATGTAATTAAGGTACCAATTAGTTGACCTTAAAATAGGAAGATTGTCCTGGATTCACTAGGTGGACCTAGTTTAAATTGTGTGAGCCCTTGAAAGTGAAGATCTTTCTCCAGCCCGTCGCAGAAGAGGAAGGCAGAGATTTGAAGCATGAGAAGGATTCGCCATGCAATTATTGGCTTGAAGATGAGGGTTGTCTGCATGTCAAGGAGATAGGGATCTCAGTTTCACAACTGCAATGAACTGAATTCTGCTAACAACCTAGATGCACTTGTAAGTGGATTCTTCCCCAGAGTCTGCAGACAGCCCAGCCCAGCCAACACTTTGAAAGCCAAAGTGGATTTCAGCTTTGAGAGTTCCTGAGCACAGAACGCAGCTGTGCCACACTGTGCCGGGACTTCTGGTCCGTGGATGCTGTGAGCTAATAACTTTGTCTTTTAAAGCTGCTGAATGTATGGTGATTTGCTATGCAGCAATAGACAATGGACAGGCTAGCCTGTATGTAAGTGAAAAACATCTTATTTGTTTTTTTTCTCAATTGCAGCCCAACCTAATCACAACTAATGCACAAACAAATAATCCAAGGCTGAACTGTTGACTGTGGAGACAGGAGATGCAGTGAAGAATATTTCTATTTGAGTGACCCAGGTGGAAGGAGAGAGTGGAGGCAAGAATGTAGATTTAAGCATCCTTGACCTCCCCAATTCATTGCTGGGCAGGAGGCAGATAAACAGAGGCTTCCAGAAGGGTTCAGGTGAGTCCTGGAGCAGAAGGTTTGTCCATGCATCTTCAGACATGGCCTGGAAAGATTACTCACCTCTCAGAAAAATCTGGGGGGCTGCTGCTTCTCATATTGAGTTAGAAGGCAGAACTTGGACACCGGACCAAATTGAGGACTAGCTAAAATGCGGATGGGGCAAAAACAACTTTCTATAAGATACGCCCAACAGAGTGCTGTGTCGGTTTACCATTGCCATGGCAACACTTGAGCAGTACCACCTTTGTCCATGGCAATGACCCAACCACCTAGAAATTACCACTCTTTTTCAAGAAATTTTTGCATAATCTGTCGCTTAATTTTCAGAGTAAATATAAGTGTGAGTACAAAACTGCTTCTGAGCTGCTGTTCTGGGCACACTGCCTCTGGGGTAGCCCTGCTCCACAAGGCACAACACTTCTGCTGCTGCTTCAATAGAAGTTGCTGTCTAACACCACTGGCTTACCCTTAAATTCTTTCCTGGGCAAAGGCAACAACCCTCCCAGGCGAAGCCTCGATTTTGGGTTCACCTGCCTTGCATCAGTATGACACACAAAAGCAAAGAGAAAATTCTTGGCGGTGGGTGTGAGATGTGATTCTCAGGTTCCCAGGGTCTTGGGCAAGCTGTTCCTTGGAGCTGGGCATCCAATGGGTGTGATGGCAGCCTTGGGCTTTCCAAAGAATGGCAGCCCCAGCAGGACAGTGGAATCAGTGGGGAAGAAACACAGCCTTGCAGGCCATCAGTGCGCCCAGCCACAGACACCTACCTTCGCAGTGGGTCCAGCAGGGAGCCAGCCACTCTCTCAGAGCACCAGGACCCTAACCTTTCCCAGTGTCCACCTGCCGCTAGGGAGTAGGAAGAAGCAGGATGTTCTTGAGGAGAGGAGACATTCAGGAAGACTAATTACCCAACTGCCTCCGACTGACAAGATTGAGCATTTACAGGTATCTTGCAATCAATAAGAGTTCAAGAGCAAGATAAGCTGAGATACAAAAAATAATGATGGTCACCTTTTGTTTTGTTTTCTCATTTGGCTCACATTATATAGTTTTCTAGCTTGTAATGTAAAGATTTATCCTTTCCACATTTTTGTTTTTTCCCCATAATTTTCACTCTTCATTTTTAAAGATTTTCTTCTTATTGGAAAAAAAAAGCATAATTCTATGTCCAACACTGTACTGAATGCTGTTGAGTTTTTTCAAACTAAATACATTTTAATAGAAAACAAAATGCAAAATAACTATTTTCAGAAAACAAATATTTTAACCCTTTTCCCACAAATTGGAACTTGCTTTATCCTCAGAGCACCATTGAATTATTTGGTGTATATTTTCTTCCTTTTTAAATTCCTCCTCCTCCTCCTCTTCTTCTTCTCCTTCTCCTTCTTCTTCTTCTTCTTGTCCAGGCTGGAGTGCAGTGGTGTGGTCTTGGCTCACCGCAACCTCCACCTCCCAGGTTCAAGTGATTCTCCTGCCTCAGCCTCCCGAGTAGCTGGGATTACAGGAATGCGCCACCACACTTGGCTAATTTTGCATTTTTAGTAGAGACAGGGTTTTACCATGTTGGTCAGGCTGGTCTTGAACTCCCAACCTCAGGTGATCTGCCCCCCCTCAGCCTCCTGAGTGCTGGGATTACAGGTGTGAGCCATTGCACCCAGCCACACTCTTCTTCTCTTATGGGCCTCACAACACAGCTGGTGAGACAACACCGGTCCTCAGGAATAAGTTGGTGTCCATACTGGGGAATTAGGAGCTACAGGGAAAATTTGAGGCATTAAGAAGGGAGTCCATGTGACGGTCTTGTGATGTTTCTGCAGAGAAATCAGCCCATTCATTAACTGGGCAAGGAAGGCCTGCACTGGGGGCTGGAAGTGACTGCTTTCTGCTGTGGAAGAAACCTGGAAATAACAGGGAAGCTGGGGAGAAAAAGATGCCCACTCCAAGTACAGGGCCATGAGTACTGTTCCAGTCAAAACACTAGCAGGCATGAGAAGGACGAAACTTGGTGCACCATTCCATTTTGTAATCTGGCAACATACTGGGTGCGCTCCAGCGAATCCAGACCCTATTCAGACCTATAGTTCCCTTGATTTGGGGATCTCGCTGGGCTTGCCATCCTCTCGCAGCACTGCCTGGGCATATCTGCTCCAGGTTTCTGTGCTCCACTGTGTTTGGGTGCCTGATTCTCATGGGGCTGGGCATGCAGTCTGGATTTGCTTACACTTCACCGACCTTCTGTTCCTTTCAATCCCTAGAATTTCTGGTCTACTTCGCTGAATGCAGCATGAAGTTCTTTCTCTCCATGCTTAGCCTGATTTCAGCCCTTAACAATGTGCCCTGGCCAGGAAAACCCTTCCCTGGCCTCTCCTGATAGACGAGGGGGCCAGGGAGCAAGACTCACAGTATCCAAAGTCCCATTTTAAGGAGAAGGGAACTAAGGAAGCTAAGGAACTGGCTCTAGGTTGCATAGATCCTGGCAGGACTGGAACTCTTGTCTGTGTGGCTGTAAATTCCATATTCTTTTCCCTACAATGTGGTGGTGGTTGGAGCTGGCAAACCTCAATGCCCTCGTGGGCCAGGAAGATGGTGCAAAGCCTCCATGGTGAAAAGAGAGAAAGTAGAAACTGTGGTCTCCAGTTGGAGAGTGCAAGTCTTGCCTAAAGTCATCTAAATTAAAAAACAAACAAAAAACACTGAATTGGCCAAACAATACAACTCCTGTCCAGGCTGAGCCATGAGACAAGCATTGTGTGATTCCTGCTCTACTGTTACCTACCTGCGGGAGAGCCATCTAGTCCACTTGCCACCGCGCCCCACTGGGATTAAAAGTTTTAAAGAAGGGCGAGGCATGGTGTCTCATGCCTGTAATCCCAGCACTTTGGGAGGACGAGGTGGGATGATCACCTGAGGTTAGGAGTTCGAGACCAGGCTGACCAACGTGGAGAAACCTTGTCTGTACTAAAAATACAAAAATAACCGGGCGTGGTGGTTTATGCCTGTAATCCCAGCTATTTGGGAGGCTGAGGCAGGAGAATTACTTGAACCTGGAAGACGCAGGTTGCAGTGAGCCGAGATTGCACAATTGCACTCCAGCCTGGGCAACAAGAGCAAAACTCTGTCTCAAAAAAAAAAAAAAAAAAAGTTTTAAAGAAGTTTGAACAAACAGCCCTATGCAAAGGCTGAAACCTTCACCCTTTTTTACATTTAGTTGGCCTTTGATGCCTGTTCCAAACAGGACCAATGTAGGGGGACCCCTGTTCTCCCATCTAACTGGTCTCCACTTTGTCTTCACTGTAAAACCTTCTCATCTTCTGAGTCACCTTCTATGACTTTGTTCATCCATTTTCCACCCAGAATGCCCTACACAGTTCTTTAGAAACAGTTTTTTTTTAAATCTCATTTCAAAAGCTTATTAATAAAAGTCAGAAAATACAGACATGTGCAAAGGATTTTAAAATATTCATAATCATATCCACCTAATTTCTGTTAACATAATGATGCATAGCCTTCCAGATCTCTCGTGCATACGCGTGCATGCGCACACAGACACACACACTAATAACATCACACCATAATATACATATTGTTTCATAATCTGTTTTTTGGTACTTAAGATGGTATGATAATACCATCTTCTCATATTGGTAAATATTTCTATAAGATGTTTTTAGTGTTTGCATACATCTGTTGTGCACATAGTTTATTTAACTAACTCTCCTCTGTTTGGCAATGTGCATTATTTCCAACTTTTATTTGTAATAAAAAATTGCACTGCAGTGATCATCCTTATGATTAAATTTCTGTACTCATCCTTCATTATCTTTTAAGGATGAATTTCCAGAGGGCGATTTGCAGTTCACATCTAACTCTTTCTATGTGTAGTGTCAAGCTGCCCTGCGGAGAGGTTGCATGGATGTGTGCATGCTCAGCAGTGTATACCAGTGCCCATTTCCTTGCACCGTTGGCAACACCAGATATTGCTATTTTAAATTAAATACCTTTTTAAATTTTTTCTATTTTTTAATTTTAAATTTTATGTTCTGGGATACATGTGCAGAATATGCCGGGTTGTTACATAGGTATACATGTGCCATGGTGGTTTGCTGCACCCATCAACCCATCATCTAGGTTTTAAGCCCCACATGCATTAGGTATTTGTCCTAATGCTCTCCCTCCCCTTTCCCCCACTGCCTGACAGGCCCCAGTGTGTGATGTTTCCCTCCTTGTGTCCATGTGTTCTTATTGTTCAACTCCCACTTATGAGTGAGGACATGTGGTGTTTGATTTTCTGTTCCTGTGTTAGTTTGCTGAGAATGATGGTTTCCAGCTTCATCCATGCCACTGCAAAGGACATGAACTCATTCTTTTTTATGGCTGCATAGTATTCCATGATGTATATGTGTCACATTTTCTTCATTCAGTCTATCATTGATGAGCATTTGGGTTGGTTCCAAGTCTTTGCTTTAAATTAAATGCCTTTTTACTTTTAAGTTGAAACATGCTGTCATTTCTTCAGTTTGCCTTTCTTTGGTAACTACTAGTTGATTACATTTCATATGACCTTGTGGATTTGTGTTTCTTCTTTTGGAAATTTATTATTCCTTTCTATGCCTTTTCTATTGGAGGTTTTGTCTTTTTTACACTGAGGGAGGTGAATCACAATATTTTTTTTATGTCTGCTCCTCCGTGATATTGCTAAATACCCAGCCATGGGCAACATTATACTTATTTTACTTTTAGGATTTCAGACTTGCTGTTCCATTGCCTATTACTATCTTCCTGTTTGATACCTTATAGTCTTTCTTTCTCAACTTGATCGAAAGCTCCTTGAAGGCAGGATCATGTGTGGAGTGGTTAAACTGCGTGATTCAACATCATCATCGCAGGAATGTGCCATTCAGAGTAGCTGAGGTTTTGCCTTTGAAGCATGAGATCTCATGAGCTACCAAGAAACATCTCCTGTTTCTCATGAGGGGTTTTCCTCATTCTTCCTCAACCACATGGCATAGGACAGCCTTGGGACTGAAGAGCCTTTCAAGATCCTCTGAGGTTCAGCTAATGATTTGCCCTGAAGCTATTCTTTAGGCACTTGTTCACTCCCTGTCTTTTCTGCTGCTATAACATTTCTATTCCATGCATTCATTGATCAGACTTTAGCTCACAGCCTACTTGTTGATAGCATCATGTTGTGTGCTGCGGGCTCCCCTGTCTTTAAGGGACATGCTCTTTGCCTCCTGAGGATTGTGGTTTAGTGGAGACAGACACCTGGGGCAGGGAGCAGGGCAAGGGCAGATGGTTGAGGGGGCTCTGGGGTGGTGAAGGAAGGCATCCCACATGGCTTCCGCAGTCAGCTGGTGTTTTCTTGCAGTATTTGACACATCTTACCACTCCCCTGTCTTGACGTCTTCCCTTCCCTTGCCTCCTGAGATGTCACACTCTGCAGGTCCCCTTTCTTAGTCTCCATGCAGGCCCTCTTTGTCTCTTTGTGGTATCATCCTTCTATATGAGGTCAGCAAGTGCAGGAGCTCCCCTTCTCATCCTTTTCCCTCTTCTGCCCTCCTGTCCCCTCCCTCCTCTTTTCTTCCTTCTCCTTTCTCCTCTTCTAGTTTCCTTTCTCTCTTGTTCCCTTCTCTTACTTCCCCTTCCTCTTCCCTTCTTCTTTTTCTCTCTTTCCTGGCAAATGTCTTCCACATCTGTGGCTTAAATTACCAAGTGTATATCCAGTCCATACCTTGCCCCTGAGCTCCAAGCTCACACGTCAGACTGCTTACTCTGACTGTCCATCATACCTCAACCTCAGCACAGCCAAGGCTGAATTTCAGAGCTTCCTTCACAACCTGGCCTTCTCCAGCATTCACTAATATCCATCTTATTATGCAAATCAACAGTCTAGATGCTATCCATTCTACCTCTCTTTCCTTCCACCTTTAAATCATTTCCATCTCCACATCTGGTCGATATTTCTGGAATGCATCATTCTCTCCCACCCCACCATCACCACCCTAGTCCAAGCTGCCAACCTTTCTCCCTGACATCTGTAAGGCCTCCTACTTAGTCACTACCCCTACTCTCGCACCTCTCCCACCGTCCTCCACTCTGGACCTTCAATACTATTTTTAATGCAAATTGCATCATGGCACAGACCTTGCTTACCATCCCCCTTGGCGACCCCTCACTCTCAGCGTAATGACCCACAGCCCTTACCTGATCTGCAAGGCCTAGTCTGGCCCCCACCTGCCCTCAGACCTTGTGCTTCTCATTCTCCATGCTTGTTAGCAGTCACTGTACCGCCATGCGGTATTAGACACAGGGCCTCTTCCCGGGTGTCCCTTTGTTGACCACCTGCCTGTGACCATGAGCTCCTACCCAGTCTCCAGCTCACAGAGCAGTTGGCAGTGCTTCTCAGAATCATTTCAGACCCCAGCCCAGGATAGTTTCATTTTAAAAATATATTCTCATGGTGCCGTATCCCTTCCTCCTAGGGCATTCAATCGACTTGTAATTATACATTCAATCTTGTGGCCTCTACTTTAAAGCCTCCCTCCTCCTGGATGGTGAGCAGATTCCATCTAGTTGCTGCCCAACGTGCTGGCCCTATCTCTTAGCACAGGGCTGTAGGGTACAGGAGATGCTGGTCAAATGGTTGGGTGTCTGGTCCACGCCACCAGCTTCATCCCATTCTACCCTATTCTATGTGCTCCAGCTAGGAAATGGGGTACACAGGGCTGAGGGGGTGAGACAGCCTGAAGGAGAAGTCATCAGTGTACTGTTTGCAGGCTTGAGATAAAAGCCTATATTCACAGAGGTTTCTAAAGAGTTGGGTTGTTTGTTCTCTTTGGAAATTAATTTATCTGTGAGAGTTGCAGCGTCCTATAAACCCTAAGGGATGGTGATTATCTGCTAATTAACTTTGCTGATTAATGGTTAACTGGCATTTGACTGCGTTGTGAAACTCCTAAGCCCACCCACTTGCCTTTGGGTCGTCATATCTGCTTTTAGGAAGATTTCCCTGACTTATTTCCTGGTTTGATCATACACTCTCTCCTGCAGAGCCAAATCTGGAGAAGACGTTTCCTCTTCAGGGTGGTCTTGCTCACACATTTCATACATCAGGAAGTGACAGGCATGAAACCCGCCCCCTGCCCCCTCCTTTCCCCCAGCAGCCCCACTGGTCTTCCTCCACTAGCTTTCCTGCTCCTAACTTGGGTGAATGATTTCTGTTTACTTGTGTGAAAGTCGGAGGTGTTAAGGAAAATTATCTAACACTTGCAGATAAGGTGAAAAGATGACTGAATATATTTTCAGTGTCATGCTAATGTAGTGCTTCTGCAAGTATGGACTGAAACACTAGGGAATCCCAAAACCCTTTCAGGAGCTCGGTAAGGTCAAAACTATTTTCTTAATAACAGGAAGATGTTACTTGCCGTTTTCACTATGTTGACATTTGCACATTGATACAAAACCAACAGTGGGTAAAATTGCTTGTGCCTTAGCAAAGTTTCCTGCCCTGCCTTGATTTGTACTATTAGTCATTATATACTTCCCCCACCACCACCTCTCAGTTAAAAAAAAAAAAAAAAAAAGCAAAAAACAGTTTCACTGACAAAACCAGTGGTGATATTAATGAATTTTTGGAAATAGTATAATGAAGTATGTCAACATTTGGAAGATCATCACAATTCAATGGACCGATATTTTCTAAGTACTCATTGTGAGACAATCACACATGGGTAAGAGATCCATTTAAAGTGTAAGAAAGACCCGCGGATTTTATTCTAACAGGGTACAAAAGGTCACTGATACGGTTTTAAGTTGCATATTGCAAGTCACCTGTAGAAACTACCACTTGTCCCGTGGTACTTTAGAGAAGTATCAAATAAAACAATCCACAATTATCCAAAAAGGCTATTAAAATATCTCTCCTCCCTGTTTCAATAACATGTCTGTGAGAGGCTGGATTTCCTTCACAGACTTCAATCAAAACAACATATTGTAACAGATTGAACGCAGGAGAAGCTACGAGAATCCAGCTGTCGCCTATTAAACTAGATATTAAAGAGATTTACAAAGATGTAGAACATTCCTACTCTGCTCACTGAAACTTTTTTTGTTTGTTTGTTTTGGAAAATGTAGTTAGCTTTCATAAAAGCATTTTGTTTATAGCAAATTATAGTAGGTTTATTATTGCTATTTAAAAATGAATAAAAACAATTTAAAATGTTTCTTTTTAATTTTTACTATAGCAAATATCGATAGATGTGACTCACATCAGCAAAGCTCTTTGGAGCTTTAATTCATTTAAAAAGTTATTTAAAAGGGTAAAGAGATACTGAGACCAAAAAAGCATGAGAACCACTGTGCTGGAACATTTTTTAACAAGTCAGCTTAAGGATTATCTTCTCTAGGGATGAAACTTTGTTTACACAATGATTAGGACTCAAACATTACTTACTATTGGTGTGCTTACTATTGGTGTGCAAATTGTGTTTGTTAAATACATAATGAGAATTTCATTTGGACAAGGGACAAGGGTGGAAATGCTGGTGGAACTTCCTCTCCTGCCTCAGTTTCTCAGTATGCACATTGGAAAGAACATCTGCTTTGGAGACCCCGTGAGAGCCCAGGTCTGGCCACTTCTGGCCGTGTGGCCCTCTGCTGTTGTCTGATCTCTGAGATTCAGCTGTCTCCCCATGCTCTGGGGATTACAGGGCCAATTGCCTAGAGTTGTGATGAGGACTCAGTGAAGCACATATGTAAAGCACCCAGCAGAATACCGCATCTTGTCAAAGCCACAGAAACCCAGTGGGTATTAGTTTGCTGCAGCTGCCATAACAAAGTACCACAGACTGGGTGGCTTAAACAAAAAAATGTATTTCCTCACTGTTCAGAAAGCTGGAGGCCCACAATCAGGGGGTCAGCAGTGCTGGTTTTCTCTAAGGGCCATCATGGAAAGACCCATTCCAGGCCTCTCTCCTCGGCTTGCAGATGCCACCCTGTTGCTGTGCCTGCATGGCCTTTTCTCTGTGCACACGTGCCCCTGGTGTCTCTACAGGTGTCCAAATGTCCTTTTCTTGTAAGGATGCCGGTCAGATTGGATCAGGGCCCATCCTAACAGCCTCGTTTTATCTAGTTACCTCTCTAAAGTTCCTATCTCTAAGGGCAGTTGCATTGTGAGGTACTGGTAGTTAGGGCTTCGACATATGAATTTTGGAGGGATGTGATTCAGCCCATGACACCAGGTGACTTAACTATTACAATACAAGCATGTAGCAACCAACGTGAACACCTCACCGGTGTTTGACTCTAAACAGCATTTCGCTCATGGGTTGGGCGTGCTCTTGTGTTAGGGCTCAGCTGCAGGCTGGAGAGGTGATCCCAACTCGGGTTTCCCATATTTCTTTGGGTTGGCTGGCTGTTATCTCATCTACGCTGGGATGACTGAAATGGCTGGGCTCTCCTCCCCTGTGTCTTCTCTTCCAGCAGGCTGGCCGGGCCACGTCCTTCACTGGTCCTACAGTTAATTTGTCCACTGGATTTCCTTTAAGGACTTCAGGAACAGCCTAGCAAGGAGAGGACAGCATTCATTCTGGGCTTTTGAGATCTGCTGCTTAAATGTTCCTTTAAACACCCTCACAGACACAAGGTGATGGCACAGGGCACACCAGACCAAGTTCAGAGTGCACAGAGATTTAAAGCCTCTGCTTTGGCCATGCCCCCTACCTCACATTGGCTCAAGCCAGTCATACAGCCAAGTCCCGAGTCAGAGAAGGAGGGCCCTGCAAAGGCACCCAGCAGAGGGTGGGGCTATGCGTGGCAGGTGGGGGGAGAACTGGATCCATTAATGCCATCAGCTACCACAGGCCCATAGCTCACAGCTCTTCTAAACCCTTCTTAAATCTATCTGAATTCTCTTTGCTTCTGTCTTATAAAAATGGTGAAGGAAATAAGTGTTTATCAAGTTTCAACTCTACACTACACATTTTATTATACTATACCACTTAATTTAGAGTGGTCCAACCTGTGGCCCATGGGCTGCATTCGGCCTAGGATGGCTTTGAATGTGGCCCAACACACATTCGTAAACTTTCTTAAAACATTATGAGATTTTTTTGCAATTTTTTTTAGCTCATCAGCTATGGTTAGTGTTAGTGTATTTTATGTGTGGCCCAAGACAATTCTTTCTCCAGTGTGGCCCAGGGAAGTCAAAAGATTGGACACCATTGATTTAATTCTCCCCTCAGCCCCAGGAAGTAGGCATTATTATCCTACTTTAACAGATGAGAAACTGAGGCTCAGACAAGTTAAATAACTCATTCCAAGTGACTCTGTGTATTAGTCAGGGTTCTTTTAGAGGGACAGAACTAATAGGAGATATATATATACACACACACACACACACACACACATATATATATACACAGAACTAATAGGATATATATGTATATCCTATTCTGTGATAGGATATATATATCCTATTAATTCTGTGATAGGATATATATATATACACACACACATATATATATACACACATATATATATACACATATATGTGTGTGTGTATATATGATATATATATATAACCTATTAGTTCTGTGTGTGTATATATATATATCTCCATATATATATATCTCCATATATATATGTTCCTTTAAAATTGACCCATTTTCTTTCAGACTTTTATTACTTATTGACATCAAAGCTGGCTTATGAGTGCTTTAGATGTGAAAGATTTCTATCTCAACATACTGTTAGGATATGATATATATGATTATATGATATATATATTATCCTACTTTAACAGATGAGAAACTGAGGCTCAGACAAGTTAAATAACTCATTCCAAGTGACTCTGTGTATTAGTCAGGGTTCTTTTAGAGGGACAGAACTAATAGGAGATATATATATATACACACACACACACATATATATATATATACACAGAACTAATAGGATATATATGTGTATCCTATTAATTCTGTGATAGGATATATATATCCTATTAATTCTGTGATAGGATAGGATATATATGATATATCCTAACATATATATGTGTGCATATATATGGAGATATATATATATTGATATATATATATATAGAGATATATATATCGATATATATATCAATATATATATGGGTGTGTGTGTGTGTATATATATGTATGAGTTTATTAAGTATTAACTTACATGATCACGAAGTCCCACAATAGGCTGTCTGCAAGCTGAGGAGCAAGGAGAGCCAGTCCTAGTCCCAAAACTGATGAACTTGGAGTTTGATGTTCAAGGGCAGGAAGCATCCAGCACGGGAGTAAGATGTAGGCTGGGAGGCTCGGCCCATCTTGTCCTTTTCACGTTTTTCTGCCTGCTTTATATTCACTGGTAGCTGATTAGATTGTGCCCATCAGATTAAGGATGGGTCTACCTTCCCCCACCCACTGACTCAAATGTTAATCTATTTTGGCAACACTGTCACAGACACACCCAAGATCAATACTTTGCATCCTTAATCCAATCAAGTTGACACTCAGTATTAACCATCACACTCTGCTCAGACGAATTTCTAAAACCTGTATCTGTGTGACTGCAAAGAGCTTTTTCCCTCATCAGAGCTTTCTAAACCTTTCCATCAAAGTTACTCTACAGGCAGAGGACAGTGAATTCATATCCCTAGTGGGCCTGAGGGCTACTGCCCAAATTGCCCATCACAATATGAAAATTCTTCAGAGTTGTAAATTTAATCTTAAAAATTAATATAAATTTGGCGTTTGACTCTATAAGATAGATTTCAAATAGAAAAATCCCCGATAAATTTTTAAGTATGATAGATGCTCCTGGCATATATGCATGTGTATGGGGCATTTCTCGGTACCTCTGGCACACAGCTGCATCCCTGAGAAACTTGCCCAGCTCAGTCTGGGAAGCATGGCATGGCACCAAGCAGCCTGTCTGGAACAATGAAATGAAACTGAACGGCAGGGTTTGCCTGGTTGTTAATATGCTCCATTGCAAATGGATGTGACAGATTTTTGGCACCACCTGTCACATTTTTGACATTCCCAGATACTTCACTGGTTCTACAGTTAATTCGTCCACTGGGTTTCCTTTAAGGACTTTGGGAACAGCCTAGCAAGGAGAGGACAGCATTGATTCTGGGCTTTTGAGATCTGCTGCTTAAATATTCCTTTAAAATTGACCCATTTTCTTTCAGACTTTTATTACTTATTGACATCAAAGCTGGCTTATGAGTGCTTTAGATGTGAAAGATTTCTATCTCAACATACTGTTAGGATATGATATTATCTGTGCCATCAAGGAGCTCAAGTTTCCTGTTAACATTAATATTTGAGATTACCTTGTGACCCCAAGGTAGAGCTGGAATTTGAGGTGGAAAAATTTTATATTTTTGGCCTTCAAGGCAATAGGTAAATGAGTCTCTGATTAGAATCTCAAGCCTCTGATTAGATGGTGATGAGAGAAACATGGGCTCCTTAAGTCTTTCAGAAATGGGGTTATTGTTATATCCTGAGACCACGGAATAAGTATTAGCATTAGGGGATTCAGCTCCAAATCTGTGGTTTATAGCAGACTCCTCTGGTACCCAAATTGCATCCTTTTATCTCCCTTCTGAGTTCAGCCATTGCCAGATGGATAGTGCAATGCTGGCTTTGGTTCTCTTTGTGCTGATGGTGTCTGGCCTCAAGCATGCTTCCCTTGATTTGGCTTTCTGCTTTAGGGCTCTTTCAATAGTGGAGTAGTAGGAGCATGCACAGCCAACATGTGCAGAAGTACAGGGCAGTTAAAACCTCCCAGGACAATCCTGGGGGACAGCACCTCATGGACAGATGCTCCTGTTTCTCCTCCTTTGGCAGATAACCCTGGGGGTCATTCTGTGCACTGCTCAGGGGGCCTTTTGGAATATGAGCTTTGGTTGCCCATAGCAGTGACCTTGGTGATGGCCACTACTGCTGGCTTTTCATTCCTGCCTCACTCTCCCTAGCTCCTGCTTCGTGGGATCACCGCATGCATCACCACCTGCACCCAGGCCTGTGTCTCAAGCTCCATTCTCTAGGGAGAACAGGCTAAGACACTGTTCTCCCTGGCTCAGTTTCTTTGGGCAAGTTTCTTCACTTCTCTGGTCTTGCTCAGTTGTCTCACCTATCTGAGGGCTATTGATTGCTGAAGTCCCTTCCAGTTCTGGGACTCTATGGCTCTATTTGACTGTTTCTTCTTTCCTGGGGATATCTTTCTTTCCTTTATTCATTCATAAGCCAACCCTTTGACATTCCAATTGGCTGGTTTTTAAATTTCGGATGAGTCGCTGTAACGCCTAGGTGCTGGAGAATGTCGAGAAGCATCATCCCTCCCTTGGTGACCTTTTCTTTTCTGTGTAGGACACTCATTGCATCGCGTTTTTGAAACAAAAGGCAGGCATCCTTTTTAATCTGGACTTTAGTGCCAAGACACTGATGCCCACTGTGGGGCTTATAACCAATATTTCATACTGACAATTTTTCTCTCTAATTTTTTTCTAAAAAAATTCTACCTCTTTTCCGTTTGGTTTTGATTAATTAAAGGCTGCCCATGGGCAGCTTTGCATTTCTGCCTCTGTTCCCCCAGCTCCCATCACGTAGAGAAGATCACACAATCATTTGAAGATCCTTTGCTGTAGCTTTGTGACCTGTGTAAATGATGATGTTGAGAAGGAGTGGTGGTAGGGAGAGACTCACTTCATTTTCATCTTTTACTGAACGTTTTCTGAGTCATAGGAATCCACCCTAATTCCTGATGCTACAAATTATTGTATTGGGCCCCAAATGATGTGTCTAGCTTGCAGGAAATGGTGCCATTTATCAAGTACATGTGCTAGACCATAGGCTAGGCATTTTACCTAAATCCTCACAGTAACCCTGCAAGGAGGGTATGTTGTCCTCATTTTGACTAGCAGGGAAACTGAGGCACATTTCATCGACTCTAGTACTCTAGTGCTTACTTGTCCTTAGGTGTTGCTTAATATTTGCTGAAGAAATGAATGAATGAGGCTTAGAAGAATTTTGCTAGGTGGCCTAGCTGGCTGAGATTTAAACCCATGTCTGGCTGTGTGCTAACCCTGTCTTCCCATGAGGGCACCTGTTTTGCTTTGTGGAGTGTCTACACTGTCCAGTCATTCTCACCACTGCCCTTGTGAGCCAGGAGCCTTTCTGCATTGGTACATTACATTGGTTCACATGTCTCTATCAGCCCCCAATGTCTCCTTTCTGTTTATCCAATTGCTTGCCTTCCTTCAAAGTCAGATGTTGGTTACAAACACACACACACAGGGAGAGAGAGAGAGAGAAAGAGAGAGAGAGAACAGTGGAGATTATACTGCATCTATAATCTGGTAACATTTTTGCTTGGCACAAATTAATGTAAATTCTGTAAATACCACCCTTTAGGGTGGTGTGTGTGGGATGGCATGGTGGATCAGGATTTTGGGTAGACTCACAAGTCATTCTACTGGAATGCTAGTAAATAGCTAAAGGGCTCAGGTTTAGAGAGCTGGCTCTAGTCCGATTTTTGACTCTGTCATTAGAAAGTCAACCTCCCTAAACCTTAATATTTTCACTTGCAAACTGAGGGAATTGGCCCCCTCAATTTCAATTCTCTTACATGCTAAGTTATTTGATTCTGTGAAATCAAGAGCAACGAAATGAATAATGATCACAATGTCCATTTATAGAACAAGCTTTGCCCTTAATGGGTGCTCACTGCAGTGCCATGTTGATCACAGCTTCTGTCGGAGGAAGGCAGGGCCATGCTGACCTCCAGAGCTGTACCTGACCCCCTTCCTCTTCCTGGCATGGTTATTGTTCCTTCTCTATGCTATCAGACTCTCCATGGTGTTCACCAAGGGATGTGGAAATAACAGTTCAGCCTTCTTCTCCACTGGGCATGAGCTACTCCAGGGCAGGTGCCATTTCTCCTTCAGCTCTGTCCCTCAGTGCCTGCCTAGCAGAGCACCTGTTGCCATCCAAGGGAGGGCCTGACCTCAGAGCCTGGGGCTGGGTTCTTCTGTTTCCCAGTCTCACATTCTTTCCATCACAGAAATATGTTACCAACTTCCCTATAAAACGGGGCTTCTGCATTGCCATCCACTGCCACTTTTAGTCTGCAAGTGCTTCAGCTCATGGTACAAGGAGGTCTAGCACATGTTTTCAAGTGCAAGAATTACAGCCTCCAACAGTGACATCATTCCAACATCCATCAGTGGTCGCCAGGTCTGTCCATCTCGGGACATTCTAATCAACAGTACTTAGCTGTCCCTAATGAAACATTCCCATACCACAATTGCCTTTTAATTAAGCTATCATTGTCTCTAGAGCTTAATGATCCTTATCTCCCTGAAAAGGAGGAAAAAGACAACAATTTTCACCAGGTGGTGTTCTTGGGTTTACATAGATCTATTAATTTGAATGAGCTCCATTGCTTTGAATAAGAAATGGTGTCAATGAATGTGGATCATCTGCCTAGCTATTCCATAGGTATTTTAGGTTGTTGTCTCATCTCGTGAGCAGTTTAAAGTGGTGGTTATGTGCACAGTCTCCGGAAGCAGAGTGCCTGGGTCCAAATCTTACTTTTGTCACTTACATATTGTGTGATACGGGCAAGGTAGTTAACCTCTCTGTGTCTCAGCTTCCTCAACCATCGTATTTCTCTGTTTTGCCTCTCTTTGTTTAGAACTTTCTGGTGGTTCCCTGTAGTTTCAAGATAAAGTTAAAATGCTTAGCATGGCACATAAAGCATTTCTGATTCTGCTTCATTTCTAATCACCGCATGAACAGCACGATATTCTCAGGCTGATGGAATGCATGTTTTCAATGATGACTCTGGTTCATTGATAAAGATTTTTTTTTTCTTTCTGAGACAGGGTCTCACTCTGTCACCCAGGCTGGAGTGCAGTGGTGCGATCTCAGCTCACTGCAACCTGTGCCTTCTGGGTTTAAGTGATTCTCCTGCCTCAGCCTCCCGACTAGCTGGGATTACAGGCACGCTCCACCAGGCCTGGCTAATTTTCTTTTTTTTGTATTTTTAGTAGAGACGGGGTTTCACCATGTTGGCTAAGCTGGTCTTGAACTCCTGGCCTCAAGTGATCTGCCCGCCTCAGCCTCCCAAAGTGCTGGGATTACAGGCGTGAACCCCTGTGCCTGGCCTTATTGATAAAGATCTTGGTGGATGAAGTCCACCCCTTATTCTGGGAGCAAAAATAGTACAAAGCTATTATGCACAACTTTATATTAAAAGATATGACTTTTAGATCATTGAGGAAGGTGGGATTCCATATCCTCCAAACCCTACTCTCAGACATTTATATAACTTCCTGAGTTCTAAATTGATGCACCTCTCATTAACATTAGCCATTTCTTGGGTATTTATCACCAATACATAAAGTGAAATATCTTTCCTCTTCTTTCTCTCTCTTTTACAAAATAAGCCCCAGAATGAATGACAATTAGGGTTCCTGATATCACAGAATATTTTCCTAGATGGGAAGACAGACAAAAGCATGTTAGTAAAGAGTAAATTGGTCAGTAGACAGTTAATTAAAAATTTTCATATGGTATAAATATTATAAAGAAAATTAAAAAAGGACGCAGAATTATAAAGACAGTAGCCACTAGCTATGTGTGGTTACTGAGCTCTTAAAATGTGGCTAGTGTGACCACTTTTCATAGGAACTAAATTTTAAATTTTATTTAATTTTAATTAAATTAAATTTTAAATAGCATGTGTGTCTAGTGGCCACGACATTGCCCTTTTGGAATTTGTTAAGACTTGCTTTCCAGCTTACAATATGGCCAATTAAAAAAAAATTACGTATCCTCAGTTGTTGAGTGCTGTTTTTTGTGTATTTGTTTCCACAGGGTCAAGTTTGTTGTGTTGTTCTATTCTTCTGTACCGTTAGTTTTTAAAACAAAATATCGCCTGCTAATTTTATCAATTACTGAGAGAGTATGTTAACATCTGCCATTTTAATTTAAATATGTCTGTTTTTCCTTTTTGTTGTGTAAATATTTGCTTTATAAATTTTTGTTACAGGAAAGGGGTCTTGATTCAGACCCCAAGAGAGGGTTCTTGGATCTCGAGCAAGAAAGAATTCAGGGCGAGTCCATAAAGTGAAAGCAAGTTTATTAAGAAAGCAAAGGAATGAAAGAATGGCTACTCCATAGCAGAGCAGCCCTGAGGGCTGCTGGTTGGCTATTTTTATGATTATTTCTTGATCATATGTTAAACGAGGGTCAGATTACTCATGAGTTTTCTGGGAAAGGGGTGGGCAATTCCCCAGAAGTGAGGGTTCCTCCCCTTTTTAACATATAGGGTAACTTTCTGACATTGTAAACTGTCATGGCTCTGGTGGGAGTGTCTTTTAGAATGCTAATACATTGTAATTAGTGTATAATGAGCAATGAGGATGACCAGAGGTCACTTTCATTGCCATTTTGGTTTTGGTGGGTTTTGGCCAGCTTCTTTACTGCAACATGTGTTATCAGCAGGATCTTTGTGACTTGTACCTTGTGCCGACCTCCTATCTCATCCTGTGACTTAGAATGCCTAACCTTCCAAGAATGCAGCCCAGTAGGTCTCAGCCTCATTTTACCCAGCTCCCATTCCAGATGGAGTCACTCTTGTTCAAATGCCTCTGACATTTTGAGGCCATGTTATTAGGTGCATCCAAATTTAGAATTGTTATTATTCCTGGCAAATTGATCTTTTTTTCACTAAGAAGTGATTCTCTTTATTTCTAGTAATGCTTTTTGCCATTAATTCTATTTTACTATTATTAATATAGCTGTACTGGTTACTTTTAGTTTGTGTTTGCATAGATATACTTTTCTTTTACTTTCAATCTGTCTATGGCTTTATATTTTAGATGCAGCTTTTTAAAATAGCATATAATGTATGCATATATTTAAAATTCAGTGTGATAATCATTGTCTTTCAATTGGAACATTTTAAAAATTGATATTTACTGAAATTACTGATATATTTACCTTCAAATCGACCTCTTATGTCGTGCTTTTTATTTGCCTGTCCTGTTCTACTTGTCTGCTTTTGTTCTTTCTCAAAATCTTTTTGGATTAAAAAAAAAAATCATTCAATTTCTCCCCCCTCTCTTTTTTTTTTTTGTAACATTGTGCTTCAGTGTTGATAGTCTTTTTCTTACCTACGTCTAACCTGCTGTGAATTAACACACAAAGTTCTTAATTTAAATTATTGTATATTTCAGGACTAGAATTTTACTGAATTCTATTAAAAGTCTATGATGTCACCTTTTAGACTTTCTGACTCTTCGTAAAACTAAAACTTGGCTTGTGTATCATTGAAATTGTAAGTAGTTGTTTTATAGTCTATATGTACTCATTTTAATATCTGGAGTCTCTGTGGGTCTGTTTCTGCTGTTGGATTTTTCTGCTAGCTCATACAGTTTTGTCTTCACATCTACCTGATTATCTGACTTTATTATAGATATTACACTGAAATTTATTTGCTGAAATAACTTCAGGCTTAGCATGACATTCTCCACAGTTAGAGATTTACATTGTTTTTGCTGTGCACTTAGGGGCTCTGGTTGTTCTGAGCCATTTTAATTTAAATGGATTTATTTTTATTTATTTTTTGAGATGGAGTCTTGCTCTGTCTCCCAGGCTGGAGTGCAGTGGCATGATCTTGGCTCACTGCAACCTCCGCCTCCTGGGTTCAAGCGATTCTCCTGCTTCAGCCTCCTGAGTAGCTGGGATTACAGGCACACGACACCACTCCTGGCTAATTTTTGTATTTTTAGTAGAGACGGGGTTTCACCATGTTGGTCAGGCTGGTCTCGAACTGCTGACCTCGTAATCCGCCCGCCTTGGCCTCCCAAAGTGCTGGGATTACAGGCGTGAGCCACCAAGCCCTGACTCAAATGCATTTTAATCTAAGTTGAGGTTGTCTGAGTCATCAGTGATGTGTAGACAGACTGCTATCCATGAAAAGGCTGGTTCGTGTCTAAAACACTCTCAATTCTAAGTTGCAGCCCTTTTTCATACCTCCTATCCCAAACTGAAAAGTGTTTACTTGTATTTTCTCCCTTGAAAGGCACCAGGTTATAATTTTGTTCTCCTAGTTCCACAACACTTTGAAAAGTACAGCTCAGTCTTTTAGCTACCTCATCTTGACCAGAAAATACTTCATAGCAAAATCAACCTTGAGTGCTGGTCTCAGCTCTCAGGGTTCCAGCCCTTTACTGGATCTCAACCAAATAATCCTCACTATCTTGTTAGTGGATTGATGCTTTCAAGAAGATTTTTTTCTTTGTCTTTTGACTAGCTTTTTAAATGGTCTTTAATGGGAAGATTAGTCTTACCTGGTTCACCCTTGCTGGAAATAGAAACTTACTGTGTGTCTTCAAGCAAATTACTTAATCTTTCTGAGCCTTAGTTTTCTAATAGCATTATTACTTTTTAAAACTATTGTTTTGGGTGACAGTTCCCACTGATACAGCTCTTTAGCATCTGTTCTTAGATCTCTATTGTAACACGTTCCCAGAAAGAAAGAAATTAACGTTTTCTTCTTGAATGGCAACTTTGGCATTAGCAACAAGTCATGGGGCCAAGACTAGTGAGATACTCCACTGAGCATTTTATTCTTGTGTTTTTATTCTTGTTTTATTTATTTGTTTGTTTTATTCTTGTGTTTTTATGGAATCCGTAATGCAGATGAACATGCTTTTTTTTTTTTTCTTCTCCATTATGCTTCCAAAGACTTGAACATGGCATTTGGTACAATGCATGTGTATGGGAGATGACACCCTTGCTCAGCCATTGAGGTGGGAATTGTTAGTAAATTACATTTGGCTGCTCCACAGATGAGATGGAAGCAACAATACGAGTAGGTATCTACTTGTATAGTATAACACATGTTGGGATTAAAGCATGATCCATTTGCACAAGTTGAAAGGTTAAATATGGTACACAGTTTTGATATAAGGCAGGTCAAGCTTGTAAATAATTTTCTTCAAACTTGATGATTTAAAAAAAATCACAACTGTCTTTTTACTTTCCATGTATGGAAAAACTAGAACAAGATATGGCAATATATAGTATTTGTTGAGCACTGACTAAATGAGAGAAACTTTTCAAAAGGCTTCAGAAGTGTCAGCTCACATAATGCCTTATTAAGCCCACCTTTCGGATGAGGAAAGTGAGGCACAGGGAGGTTGCCTGCGTTTGTACGGTTAGTGCATATCTGAGTCAGGAGCCAAAGGTGGGCAAACCGGGCCTTTGTTCAGTCTCTCATAGTGTTAATTTCTTTCTGACCTGCACTGTAATTCTGTGAGCTCAGGACTAACTCTCCATGATTTTGTGCCTTCTGTGGGGTGACTGGAGTATCATAAATATGAGATATCTAGATCCATGTCCGTTCAGCTTTATGTATAGCTTGGCTCAGTGGAGTGGATGAGTCTGGGTCCCTGAGGCTGTGGTGTGTACCCACAGACCATCCCACCTTTCCGAGGGCACGGGGACTGTAATGCCCCCCCAGCTCCCTTCCTCAATGCTTTATAGGTTCTCTTTATTCAGTCTGACCCTTGATTGTAAACCCCAACACTTGGTTTGGGAAGGAGGCAGCCTCTCCACTCCCTGGCTGGACTACAGGGTCTGTGATGTGAAGTGGTGAGAAGTACCTTAGGGCAGGTGAAGATGCCTATGGGGCAGCAGGAAGCTTGGGGAAGGGCTGATCTAGCAGCTGGCCCGGGCTCTGGCAAACTGAATGGCTTTGAAATCTAGGAAGCTGGACTTCAGATCCTGCATAGACCACTCACCGGTGATGGGGCTCTGTGGGCATTATTCATTTCTGTCAGTCTCAGGGTCAGCATTTCTCAGATGGAGCTAAAACATCCTTAATCTGGTTGTTGTGAGACTGAATGATAGAAAGAGCTCTTAGATTGTTCCTGGCCCATTTCAGAGGCTCCGTAGATGCTAACTATAATACATCCAGATTTGGATTTCCCTGCTTGGGGCAGTTCTCTTCTGTGCTTTGCTCTATTCCAGTGTGGGTCAGGGACCAGGGCCATATATGCTACTCCAGGTGCAGGTGAACTACGGTTTTATGGGAGGGAGGGATAATGACTCCTCTCTGCTTTCCAGGCTGCCCTTCCTGACATGGCCAGAAGTTTGTTGGTGTGTTTGGCAGCTGCAGCGCATTGGTCTAACATTTTCTGGGCACAGTCTATAAAGACATGCTCATTCTCAATCTGAGAGGAAATTGACAGCACAGAGCTCATTGCTTCAGAAGTACTGTTTGAACTACTGCTTCCCAAGTGCAGCATCCCTCACCTATTGAAGCTCTCCTGGGGCCCTTTCACTTTCTCACTCAGCACTGAGGGTGTCTGCCATTGGACCCCATTGGATTTCACTCCCTGGAAGTGCTTGGTGGCAGCTGTCGACCTGGTTTCTTTGGGCTTTCCCAGTTCTAGAGGTATTTGGTGGCGGTAAATACTCTTGCTCCCAGAATGAATTCCAAAAAAAAAAAAAAATATTCTCCTTTATTATTGCAGCTCAAGTGTCCAATCTGGTTGTTTAACATGGAAAGAGAATTTTCCCCAATCTTAGTATGTATTTTCTTTTAAGTACTATTGGGAAGATGGATGGTGCAGGGCAGAAAGATCATGGTCTTTAGAGTAGAAATGGGATCTAAATCTCCACTGTGGGACTCTGAGTATGTTACTTGGCCTTGCTAAGCCAATGCTTCTTTATCTGTAAAATGGGCTAATAATATCTGCATCATAGGGATGTTAGATGAATAAATGAGATATCCTAAGCTTAATTAATGCTAATATACTTATTTTTTAGTTGAAGGGTTAGCCAAACCTTTTTGTTTAGAGATAGGGTCTTGCTCTGTCACCCACGTTGGAGTGCAGTGGTGCAATCATAGCTCATTGCAGCCTCAAACTCCTGGCCTCAAGCAATCCTCCCATCTTAGCCTCCTGAGTAGCTGGGAATTCAGGCATGTGCCAACACCCTTGGCTATTTTTTTTAAGCAATTTTTTTTGTAGAGACATGGTCTCACTGTGTCCAGAACTGGTGGGTTCTTGGTCTCACTGACTTCAAGAATGAAGCCGCGGACCCTCGCGGTGAGTGTTACAGTTCTTAAAGGCGGTGTGTCTGGAGTTTGTTCCTTCTGATGTTCAGATGTGTTGGGAGTTTCTTCCTTCTGGTGGGTTTGTGGTCTCGCAGGCTCAGGAGTGAAGCTGCAGACCTTCGTGGTGAGTGTTACAGCTCTTAAGGCAGCACATCTGGAGTTGTTCGTTCTTCCTGGTGGGTTCATGGTCTTGCTGGCTTTAGGAGTGCAGCTGCAGACCTTTGCGGTGAGTGTTACAGCTCATAAAGGCAGTGTGGACCCAAAGAGTGAGCAGCAGCAAGATTTATTGCAAAGAGCGAAAGAACAAAGCTTCCACACCGTGGAAGGGGACCCAACGGTTGCCACTGCTGGCTTGGGCCACCTGCTTTTATTCTCTTATCTGGCCCCACCCACATCCTCCCACATCCTGCTGATTGGTCCATTTTACAGAGAGCTGATTGGTCTGTTTTACAGAGAGCTGATTGGTCCATTTTGACAGGGTGCTGATTGGTGCATTTACAATCCCTGAGCTAGACACAAAAGTTCTCCACCTCCCCACTAGATTAGCTAGATACAGAGTGTCAATTGGTGTATTTACAAACCTTGAGCTAGACACAGGCTGCTGATTGGTGTATTTACAAACCTTGAGCTAGATACAGAGTGCTGATTGGTGTATTTACAATCCCTTAGCAAGACATACAGGTTCTCCAAGTCCCCACCAGACTCAGGAGCCTATCTGGCTTCACCCAGTGGATCCTGCACCAGGGCCACAGGTGGAGCTGCCTGCCAGTCCCATGACCTGTGCCCACACTCCTCAGCCCTTGGGCAGTCGATGGGACTGGGTGCCCTGGAGCAGGGAGCGGCACTTGTCGGGGAGGCTTGGGCTGCACAGGAGCCCACGGTGGTGGCAGGGAGGCTCAGGCACAGCAGGCTGCAGGTCCCAAGCCCTGCCCTGCGGGGAGGCAGCTAAGGCCTGGCAAGAAATTGAGCACAGCAGCTGCTGGCCCAGGTGCTAAGCCCCTCACTGCCAGGGCTTGTGGGCTGGTCTGCCGGCTGCTCCGAGTGTGGGGCCTGCTGAGCCCATGCCCACCTGGAACTCACGCTGGCCCGCAAGCACCACGCGCAGCCCCGGTTCCTGCCCGCGCCTCTCCCTTCACACCTCCTGGCAAGCTGAGGGAGCCGGCTCTGGCCTTGGCCAGCCCAGAAAGGGGCTCCCACAGTGCAGCTGTGGGCTGAAGGGCTCCTCAAGCGCAGCCAGAGTGGGCGCCAAGGCCCAGGAGGCGCCGAGAGGGAGCGAGGGCTGCAAGGGCTGCCAGCACGCTGTCACCTCTCAACACTATGTTGTCCAGGCTGGTCTCAAACTCCTGGGATCAAGCCATCCTTCTTCCTTAGCTTCTCAAAGTGCTGGGATTACAGATGGGAGCTGCTGCTCCTGGCCTGCAAAGCATTTGAAAGAGCTAAGTAAATAAATATAGAAAGACTTCTTTTGGTTTATATACTTTCTTGAAGACTTCTAAAAGAGTAGGTTACCATTTCCCCATGTTGGGAAGACAGCTCCCTGCCTCCTGCTCCCCAGTGTGTTATACTGGGTGGGTCTATACCATATAATGTTCAGCCACATGGACCCTAGAACCAGGCTGCCCACTTTAAATCCTGCCTCCACAGCTTGCTGATTGTGGAATTCTGAGCAAGTTGCTTAACCTCTCTGTGGCTAAGTTTCCTCACTTATATAATAAGGGTAGCAATAGTAGCCACTTAGTATTTTTGTTGCAAGGATTAAATATATTAATACATTCAAATTCTGGTAACCGTTTTTGGCAATAGTTTGTTAATTGGCTTTCCTCTTTCACCCCTACAGTCTGTCCTCGAAATAGCAGCCAGCAGGGTGGGGTGACATATGCCTGTAATCCTGGCACTTTGAAAGGCTGTGGTGGAAGGACCACTTGAAGTGAGGAGTTCAAGACCAGCCTAGGCAAAATAGTGAGACCCTGTCTCTACAGAAAAAAAAAAATTAGCCGGGCATAGTGGTGTGTGCCTGTAGTCCCAGCTATTCAGGAGGCAAAGGAGAGAGGATCTCTTGAGCTCAGGACTTTGAGGCTGCAGTGAGTTGTGATTGCATCACTGCATTCCAGCCTGTGCAACAAAGCAAGACCCTGTCTAAAAGAGAAGGAACCAGCAGAGAGAGGGGTCTGCCCAAAACTCCCAGTGAGTTCAGTCTAGCCCAGCCCCATGCTCCCTCCCTCCCAATGTCACTTGCCCCTGCTCTCTGCAGGACAATCTGAGCACCCCATTTTCCATCCTCTCTGGAGACATTTCCCCCCAGATGTGTCCACCTGGCTCCCCTACCATGTTGAAATCTGCTCCAACTGCTTTATCAGAGAGGCCCTTCTTAGTCATTATGTGGAAACCAGCTCTGCCACTTTGCCATCCTCCAACTCTCTAACCCGAGTTCTTTGAAAACAGCGCTTACCAGTGCCCAGCACATTTTAGACTTTCGTGTTATCCGCTTATGACCTGTCTCCTCCTATTACAATGTAAACCATATGAAGGCAGGCATTGATCTGCTTTGTAACTGCTATATCTTCGTCATAGAGAATAGTGCCTGGCATATGGTGTAAATCCAAAAAGTATTTGTGATTATAAATAAATGAATGAATTATCTGAAACCCTACTGATTGGTGGTCTTCTGGTGTCTGAGTGTTGACCATGAGCGAGGCATGTAGCAGGCCCTCACTCAGCAACCAGGCTTGTGCTGAAGAATGCATACTTATACAGTGGGTGATGGGGGTGCTGGGAGCACTGTCATCCTGCCAAGCTCCATGCTTGATGGGGCACATAAGACCAGGGCAGGAGATGGGAGATGCTAAGAGCACCCGTTAGCCTTGGTTTCTTCATCCAATGAATCAATAAATAATATTTACCATGTGGACCACTGAATGCTATAGAGCTCCGTGCCTTACAGACAGTCATTGCTAAGCTATAGCTATTTTGAAATTCTGGATTTTGACCTCTGTTTACAAACTAGGTTAAGATACTTGCTTCTCCCTAAAAGAGTTGCCTCCCTATGAATTTTGTTTTTAATGAATTCACCCATATATCCATTTAGTTATTTCACAAGCATTTAATGAGAAGACACTAGGCACAGAGCATCTCAGGGTGAGGATAATGGCTATTGTTTATCAAGCATCTGCTAAACACCTTTGCCACCCTCCCTCAATTATTACAGTACTGCTGAGAAGTAGGTGTTCTAATGCCCCTTGCGTGAAGGAAAAAACAGAGATGCAGAGCAGGTGATTTGCCCAGGGTCAAGACTAGTAGACAGCGGTGCACGTTGCATCTTGCACTGTGCCAGACAGAGTCATGCCCTGGGGTCTGTTCCTCCTGACCACCCCTGTCTGCACCTGGCGATGGCCAGGCTCCAAGTGCTCCTGACATTGTGAATGCAGTGGGTTTTCATCATTCAAGGCGATGGAGATGGTCCCAGGAAAGCACATCCAGTTCATCCCAGCTCCATCTTTCTTCATTCATAAACTTTCCATGCTTCTCCAAAAGAGGCCTGGAAGACAGAGAACTCGACTCTGCAAAGGGTTTGGGAAAACTGAGCACGACGCTTAACACAAGGCTCCCAGCCCAGCCAGGCCATTTGCCATCTGCACCATGTTCAGCCTCCTCTGCAAAGGTGGGCAGATCCAGGACTTTCTTGTTGCCTCCTGGCAGGTGGTGGACTGGGCATTTGGCACTGAGCTGTCCCTGTGCAGTGTGCTGGGCAGATCCAGGCCATGAGATAGGTCAGCTTGACTTTCAGGCAGGCATGGCTCCACGTTCGGTCCCACGGTATCTTGGTGTTTCCAGAAGCAGAGCTGGTCCAGGACCTCCAGGAGCCTGCGGAGGCTGTCTGGAGGTGGGCTGTCTAGAGAAGCCACAGGGCTTGGTGTTTCTCCAGCCCTCTTGGGAGCTAATGTGGCTTATGGCACCCTTCCTATTAGGCTGGTGATGGAATGTTAGCTGCAGATGGCTGTGTTTAAGAATAATTAGCTGTCAGCTCTGGGCGAGGTACTGGGGGCACAGAGACAGAAGACGTGGTTCCTGCCCTCCAGGCCTCACAGGTTGGAGTCGCCAGATTTCTTTTCAGAGACAGAGACAGCAACATCTGCTGCTAAGCACCAGATTTACTAAATAGCTGTGGTTCAGCCACCGTGAACAACTCTTCCTGGTGAGCAAATGACACTGCTCCTTTATCTGAGATGGGAAGACGCAGAGGAAAGAGTGCAGGCTGCAGTTTCCAGGGAGTCTCAATCCTGGCTGTGAAGATGTCGTCCTCATGCTCCTCCCTGGAGGCGCTGATTGGATTGGGCTTGGCAGGGCCCAGGCACTGGCATTTTTGAGGCTCCCCAGGTGCTAACATGCCCACCTTTGTGAGCATGTTATGATTGGAATCATGTGGGGGAAATTGTTAAACATCAGAGATATCCTGGGCTCACTCTAGATCTGTGAGTCACAGCCTTCAGTGGGATGAGGCTTGAGTGCCTGTGGTTATTTAAAAAACTCCACTATTGTTCTTTCCTACAGCTACAATGGGCAATTATGAATTAGATTTATTTTTGCACCATAGTTGGGCAAGTTGCCTTTTTGCGGGTCAGCCATCTTCTGTGAAATGGGCTGATCTGGAGCATACTGCAGCAATTCTGCCAGATCAGTTACAACCTATACTTAGCACGTGTTCATGAACCTGGGCGTTCAACAAACTGTCGTCCTCACTGGTATTTTTAGCCTTTGAGTGGCCAATGGATTCTAGCTGGTTTACACAATGGATGTGATTCACCTGAACATTTTCTTGTTCTATATGTGGAATCTAAATGGCCTGTGACTCTTGTCCTGCTGCTCATGCAGCCATCCAGAACTGTAGAGTTTCTATTTTGGATGAAAATAAATTTTGTAAATGGAATTCATTTTTCTATCAATTTTTTTGGGGTTCTTGATCTCGTCTATTCACTCAAGAAACCCAGGAGAGAATGATGTTTATTATGTGTTAGGCATGGCTCCAGGCTGGAGACCCATCCAATGCTTCAAGGGACCCACAGTCTTTCAGAGAGGAGACAGGTGTATCAGCAGATAACGATGCTAACTATTTTGTGAGATTTCTAAGATGCCTGGATGAAGAAGCACTCATCCTCTTCACCTTTTTTTTTTTTTTTTTGAGACGGAGTCTCTGACATCCAGGCTGGAGTGAAGTCGCCTGATCTCAGCTTACTGCAACCTCCACCTCCTGGGTTCAAGCAATTCTCCTGCCTCAGCCTCCCAAGTATCTGGGACTACAGGCACATGCCTCCACGCCTGGCTAATTTGTTGTATTTTCGTAGAGACGGGGTCTCACCATATTGCCCAGGCTGGTCTCGAACTCCTGAGCTCAGGCAATCCACCCACCTTGGCCTCCCAAAGTGCTAGGATTACAGGCATGAGCCACTGCACCCAGCCTTTTTTTTTGTTTTTTAACAAATTTTTACAGCAGCTAGATTGCAGTGCATTTTGAAACAACAAATAAAGTGACTCTTGATTGCCTCAAAATTGGTTGCTATCTCCTCCCCCAGAATTCTAAAATCAAGACATTTTTATTTATGTTCAACAGAAGTCTTAATTGACAGATATAAACTGCTTTCTTTTCTGAATGGGGCATTCTGGTGTGGGGGGAAGACATGCAGTTTTGTGGGTGGGGTCTTGGTGGTGGTGGTAGGGTTTCTGCTGTGTTCTTTGTGTACTGAGAAGTAAAAAATGGGATTAAGAGATAACTTTGTGTCTGGAAGGGTATTCTGAAGGGGAGTCTTTTGACTAGGCAAGCCAGAGAGGCAGAGATGCTTGATTTTTAGATAAGTAAATAAATCATTCTACAACTATTAACTGAGAACATTGTACCAGGCTTGGTCACGGATGTAAAAATGTCTACTTTGTTTGCACCTGGCCCCAAGAACTCCATTCCAGAATCTTCTTTCCCTTCACTCAGTGTTTTGAATACAAATATTTGAATAAAAATTATACCCACACTAAGGGATGGTCATTGAAAATGCACTTTTCAGAATAAACTCTGATATCCAATTTAATTTCTTGGTCCATTTTCTATGAAGTGGAGTTAAACTGTCTCCAATTGTTTCCACTTTTATTTCCCTGAAGTTATTTTTTATCTAAATCAATTCTTTTCATATAAGTTTTGCTCTGGAGGTTTAATTTTTTGGCCAGTTTTATTATGAATATGAAATTTTACTGATTATGGCCTCCATCATTGTGGGTTTTCTTTTGTGGTCATTAATTCCACAAAGTCCTATTTTCTGGGTCAAATTTTGCATGTATAAATTTTACTGTGTGCGATGGTAGCCATTGCTGGTTTCATTTTGTGTTGATTATTTTCACCGGTATTACTTGCTATAGGTTGGACAAAAGACTGATTATATTCATTTCTTCACTAATCTGTCAGAAAATAAGGACAATTCCCTGCACACAATTCCAGTTGTGTCCTGCTGTCCAGTCCAGTCTATTGTTTGGCGAATCCACATTTTCCACCTATTTCTATCACTTTGCAAACTAGGAAGGAATATGTTCACACTGCTCTTAGATCAACATGTAGATCTGTTGCTGAGGTCAAGACAGCAGATTTGTAAGTGATCTTTGCACACTCCTGAGGCTGTCTCATTCAGTGACATCACTTGATTCTGGGAGAGAGCCATGTGTGTCTGGCCCCTCACCACGTCCACTGCTGTGGATTTATTCAGATTCTGTAGCCCAGGTGAGAACTCCACAGGGAGCCCTCAGGGCCTTCCCTGTTGAGACTCTTGTCCAACAAAGTAACAAGATTTATCTGATGAGATCTCAGGAGGCATAGACAAGTGTACTCATGAACTCCCTTTAGGGAGAACACTGGATTCCTTTGGAAGAATTACTCTGAAAAGTCTCTTAGAATAGACAAAGAGAACTCATGCTCAATTTCCAAAACATAGTGGTGGAACCAGCAAGCAAAAATGAAGAAGAAAAGCTGGCAGGAGATCCTAGGGGAGGAACGAGATGGAAAAAATGATGAAGCCTGGGAGAATTGGGCCATCACCAGCTCCATCAGAGACGTCACCTAGAGTCCCAGATCAAGCTGGCTAAACTCACCGAAGCTGGGGTGGGTTACATTTCCTGCAGAAATCAGTGAAGGGGCTTCAAGGAGGTTTTCTCAAGAATTTGTGGAAATTCTAGGAAGGGCTTTGTTCTATAAGCCACAGAATCAGAGACTCAGGCCAAGTTTAATTATTTTTCAGAGGTTTGTAATATCTATATTGACATTATAAAAATATATATGTACATGTATTGGGTATATTTACTATTTATTTCTACTTTTAGATATCTTGAGGAGGCTTATAGAAAAATGTGAAAATTATTAGGTGAAGAAATCAGGGAAGAGAGAAAAATTAAGGAAGGAAGTACACTTTCATAAGGTTAGTGTACAGAAATGGAAAGGAACATAGAAAATTTCAGATTGTGTAGACTGCACATTGGTGTAAAGCTTCCTGTAGCCAAGGCAGAAAGCAGGCAATAAGCAGCTAAAACCATTTATGATGTCTCTAAGGTACACATTATACCTAAAGGACCAGCGACCTCAATTCATTTCTGTTTCCGCAAAGTATTTAATGAGGTTAGTCAATTTTGGTAGCAAAGGCGACTATTTAAAACTGAGATATGTATGTTAAACTTTTAACAACATTTCTAAAATTTAAATACAGTTCCCAGATGTGTCTTTAACTCTAGAAGAAACTTAAGAAATGAATATCTCAGAGAGGAGCCTTCCCTCTTGGATTAATTCACTAAGTGTTTATCTACACCTGCTGGGTACCAGGCCTTGTGCCTCTGAAAGCGTAGCCTGTGTCATTGTCTTTCCTGACATAAATACAGGCCATCAATGGTGGACTAGAGATGTCTCAGTTTATTTTCACCCTGTTTATTTATTCCATAAACTTCTGCCATGTCTGCTATGTGCCGGGCGTTGCTGTGGTTGCTGGAGGCACAGAGGATAAGTGCGCTACCTTCCTGAGCTCAGAGTAGGGGGCAGGTTAGTGCACTGAGATGGCAACAGTGAGGAGTGGCTCATGGGGGGCTAGAGTGTCTGGGAGCTGTGAGCAGGCCGCATCCGGATGGGTGGCTGTTGGCCACGGGGAGGGCTCCCTGTTGGGAAGACACTGATTTACTCCTCTCAGAGCTTGCTCCTTGGTCCTTCCAGGTTGTTGTGCCAAAGCCCTATTAACCCACATAGGGAAGGCACCAGGTTCAAGAGGCCAAAGAAGAGATTTAGAGTCAGCACACGAGACACAAGCTTTTATAGGGGGCTTATATACAGGGGAGAGAGTCCAGCTGGGCAGAGAACCATCTTACCTACAGTCCAGTGGTAGCAGCCTGGACAAGGTAGCCTTATGGCCTAGCAGCAGCAGGCTAAGCAGGAAAACTGCAACCTCCTGCAAACGGCATGCACTTTATATTGCATTTTCACTTCACACCCTCCCCCTAAAAACCTCCACCTGGTAACCTTCCTTTAACCCAAAACTCAGGGCCTTGATCCCCTGTATAGCCCATGTTCCATGGGACAGGCTGGGCCCTCAGATGTTTATCATAGATAAAGAATGAATCTGCAGGTTGGCCACTCCTGGATTTCCTAGCTCGGAACACACATTCAAGTGCATCTTCCACGTGGAGTTATTCTAAGCATATGCTTAAGTTATGGCTATTAGATGCATTTACCCTACACAGGTGCAGCTGTGAGGGGTAGACCCTTACCCTGTGTCGTGTGTACACTTTAAGCCATGCTGGAGGGGTATCTATGCTGTCCAGATGATTCTGGGCTTTTTCACGCAAACTTGCTTGGCAGATGTGGGCTCAGAGACTCCCACTTGGTGTGATTATAGAAGGAATAAGACTCAGCCCTAGGCAGGTGCAGTGGCTTACGCTTATGGTCCCAGGACTTTGGGAGGCCGAGGTAAAAAGAACGCTTGAGATCGGGAGTTCCAGACCAACCTTGGCAACATAGCGAGACCTCGTGTCTATAAAAAGTAAACAAAATTAGCCAGGCGTGGTGGCATATGCCTGTGGTCCCAGCTACTTGGGAGGCTGAGGTGGGAGGATTGCTTGAGCCTGGGAGATTGAGGCTGCAGTGAGCCAAGATCACGCCACTGCACTCCAGCCTGGGTGATAAAGTGAGACTCTGTCTCAAAACAAAACAAACAAACAAACAAGACCCAGCCCTGGTGTCTGGCTTCCGAGAAAAAGATATTACCAATGGACACTGACTCTCTAAAATGCATTCAGAGAGGTCCAGGTCAGATGTGGTCATGAGGGGTGAGGTCCTCCCTCTGTTGTCACTTCACCTCCCACTGCACCCACCCACAAATTTTGCAAGCCTTGGACACCGACAGCCAAATAACAGCCCAAGTTTCCTTTTCCAAAAAACATTAATTGAAAGATAAGGACCCAACATACAAAGACAATCATCCTCTCCTGTTGAAATATATATATATATATCTTTTGCTCTCCTTAGGCCTGAGTGACAACTGAGTCCCCCTCGGTCCATCCCTGGAACCATGATAATGGCAGCACTTATGTAACATTCACTACTTACTCTGGGTTTGCCACATTTACAAGCACCCTACATACTTTGTGGGATCTCATGATGTTCCTGTGAGATAGGTACTATTATTATCTCCATTACAAAGGAAAAACTGAGGCACAGGTAGGGGATAAGCTGGGATTTGTAGTCTGGCTCCAGAGTCAGGACTCTTTACCATGACATGGTGCTGGCTATCAAACAGCCAGGGATTGGGAGGGCCCTAGCTGTCAGCTGGTAGAAGACCTCTGGATGCATGGTTTTGGGGGGACCTTACGTGGCCCAGTACTGACAGTGTCTGTCAGGTGCAGTAGTGTTGAAATGGCCTGTTCACCAAGACAATCTAAGGTGTCCCTGGGGCCAATATGCAAGTGGTGAAATTCCTGTTGGTTGGGTTGGGGATTTTGCAGGAGGGTCTGACAGAAGCACTTGCACCCCTAAGTACACAGGTATGTATATTTGTCAAAACTCATTGATCTGGCCAGGCGCAGTGGCTCACATTTGTAATCCCAGCACTTTGGGAGGCTGAGGTAGGTGGATCACTTGAGGTCAGGAGTTTGAGACCAGCCTGACCAACATAATGAAACCCTGTTTCTACTAAAAATACAAAAATTAGCTGGGCGTGGTGGCACACACCTGTAATCCCACCTACTCAGGAGGCTGAGGCAGGGGAATCACTTGAACCTGGGTGGTGGAGGTTGCAGTGAGCCAAGATCGCACCACTGCACTCCAGCCTGGGTGACAAAGTGAGAGTCCGTCTCAAAACAATAACAACAACAAAAAACAACTCATTGAACTATATGCTTTAAACAGGTGCATCTTACAATATGTAAATTGTAACCCAAAGAAGTTGATTTTAAAAGAGGAAAAAACATGCCCCAAATGTTAAACATCTGGAGTCCCACACCCCACATTGCTCAGGTGCCCTCTGTGACCCATTAGGCAAAGCTCTCTCTGGCCATGACCTCCCCTGATAATTCACAGTTGGTGTGTGACAGCTGAAGGAGGCTTATGTAGGTGTTTAGTGATGGCCGTGGAGCTGGGAGTCCTCGACTAGCTCTACTCCGATCTATTTTATTCCCTAAAGCTGCCTCTTGCTGCTGCCGCAGAGCTATCGCTGGAGCTGCG
The DNA here is from genome assembly GCF_006542625.1 of Nomascus leucogenys. Lineage (NCBI taxonomy): Eukaryota > Metazoa > Chordata > Mammalia > Primates > Hylobatidae > Nomascus > Nomascus leucogenys. The sequence goes on from NC_044400.1 coordinate 27,797,897, forward strand.
GGAGGGAGACAGCCAGCCAAGCAGACCTAAGACAGTGGGGATTTCGGGACTGGAGCTGCAGCTTTATGGGGAGACCACTTTTCTGGGAGAACTCCTCTTATATCACCAGCCATCTGATACGTGGAAAGATAACACTTGGGAGCTTCTCCTCAAACACTTAGACATTCAGTGCTTTTCTGAGGCCCAGTAACACCAGATTTTCATGCGACCAAGCATGAGCAAAGACCCCTGGCACTGCTGTTTACCAGCAGGAAAATTGCAGGCATCTGTGTCTCATTTTTCTTGTATACAAAATGGGTACAATGAGGCCTGGCTCACAGAAGGTGCTGGGGGTTGATGACTCTCCAAGATGCTCGTATTTCTCACCTCGTTCCAGGTGCTGTCCTCTGAGATGTGTCTTCAGTGATGCCACCTTCTCTGCCTCCTGTCCCCTGAAGGCTTGCAGCCCTGATGGTCTCAATCACACTATGTGATAATGTTGCTTTGGTCTGTCACTGTGGTTGAGTCAAGTGCTTTTGTCAACTGGAGTATAAACTCCTTGTGGGCAGTGACGGACTTTTATTCTACCTTCTCCGTCACACTTCCTGTAGTCCTCATATCATTGCCTGGCTATATTTTTTCCATAGCACTAAACCACCATTTAGAATGATCGTATTATGTATTGTTTTCTCACTTATCACCTTTCTCTCCAACTAGATTGTAACCTTTTGGTTATAATCCATTTACTGTCTTACCCCTGGAATCTAGAGTGGTTGGTGGCAGAGACCTCATAGGCCCTGCATAAATGTTTGGGAATGAATGAACACCCCCCTTAAGCCTTACTATAGAAGGAATAAGACTCAGCCCCATGCAGGCGCGGTGGCTCACACTTGTAATCCCAGCACTTTGGGAGGCTGAGGTTCAGCATCTCCCCACTCGCAGTGCAGATCTGAGTGGATTGTGGGCTTGCCACATACTTTCTGGGCTGTTAGCTGGCTTATTGAATTACACACAGGGCCACCCCTGCCAACAGATGGTCACGGATGAGATTATGAAGGTCCCCAGGTGTCTGGCATGAATGGGACACGGGGGACATGGCTGACTTTATGGGATCCCTTGTGGTTGCTGTTAGAAGTGATATCAACACAAATGGTTTCAGCTGTAAAGGATAGCGCCATCTATCACCAGTGTCTGAAAACCGATTTTTATGAAAGGGAATTTTAATGGAAATGCCAGGTTTGTGAAATGGAAGGCAAAGATAAAGTTGAGGGGATGCTTTGAGGCCTACGATTACTTTTTATTTTTAATTTTTTTTAGATTTAGGAGGTGAATTCTAAAGGGACAATTGACAGGTTTTATCCCTCTTCAATTTTCGAATGGGATATGTCTTGCTTCCTCAGTAGAATTCTAGGTTAGGCCATCAATTTCCTTTCAAGAAGAAATCCATTGTGTGGGAATCACCTTTGTCCTGATCTATATGACAAGAACAGGATATTGCTGCAAGTTGTTAGGGATCAACATGACGAGCGTCTAATTCTCCCTGTGCTATTTCTGCTCCCTCTGCCAAGAGTGGAATATCCTAGAGTCAGTGGGTCTGGCTCTGAGGAATCCCCCTCTTAGGGCATGCAGGACTTCCACCAGCTGCTCCTCAACTATGTCAGCTCACAGGCCTGAAATTCCATTGAAATTTGCCTAAACTCACAGGGCCTGTTAGTGGTGGGGCTGGAGTTTGCTGCCTGCTGGACTCTGGATCTTAGCAGGTAACCAGTATATTCTGTAGTCCTGCCTCTCAGAAGGAAGAAAGCAGCCAGAGGTGAGAGCCTTTTCTTGTACATTTGCCAGACCCTCTTAGCCTGGTGGGTCCCTTCTATAGCAGCTACCATTTCTTTGCACATTGCCTCTAATAGAAACTATATGAAATCTGGCCAGGTGCAGTGGCTCATGCCTGTAATCCCAGCACTTCGGGAGGCTGAGGCGGGCCAATCATGTGAGGTCAGGAATTAGAGATCAGCAGGGCCAACATGGTGAAACCCGGTCTGTACTAAAAATACAAAAATTAGCTGGGTGTGGTGGCAGGCGCCTGTAGTTGCATCTACTCAGGAGGCTGAGGCAGGAGAATTGCTTGAGCCTGGGAGTCAGAGGTTGTGGTGAGCCTAGATCATGCCACTGCACTCCAGCCTGGGCAACAGAGTGAGGCTCTGTCTCAAAACAACAGCAACAACAACAACAACAACAACAACCAAACCAACCAACGAACTGAACAAACAAAACCTATATGAAATCTAGCAGATCCCAGAAAATCTCAGAATGTGGTTCCTGATCCCACTTGATCCTTGGAGGCAGGGCAGCCACAAAAAGACAGGAACCTGCTGAACGGAACCTGGCACCTAAGGCAGAAGCTCTAGATGTCAGCAGAGGTCGGGAGCTCTGTAAGTTGCAGTGATGATATTGTGCTTCCTGGAGGAGGCGGACTTAATGGATTTCAAAGGATGGGTGGCAGTTTGGGAAACTGAAAGTTGGTAACCTAAGGTAACTAGTTGGCCATGGTAGTGCCAGGGGGAGTTTAGCATAACCACCGTACGTGCTAGTAGACGGGCAAAAGTATGACAGAGAAGGACTGTAAATTCACATTTGGGACTGGAGCTGCAGCTTTATGGGGAGACCACCTTTCTGGGAGAACTCGTCTTACATCACTGGCCATCTGATATGTGGAAAGATAACACTTGGGAGCTTCTCCTCAAACACTTAGACATTCAGCTTCCTGATTCAGCCCTGATTCAGCTTCCTAGGTGACTTGGTCCCTCACCTCCACCTGGCCCCTGTGCTCTTCTTGGCATCCCAGGACATCCAGCTTCAAACTGCCTGGTCAGTGGGGCCTGGGGTGAGAACCACACACGTAATTATAGGAGCCATGTCTGCAGCTTGAGAGTCCCCGGCATAGACCGAGGAGTGAGGCTTGAGTTTTTATCTGCTTGAGTTTATTGAGCATTTATCTGCTCCTGTCTGGATCCTATTTCTTTGACAGGGAGAAGCGCTCACCTTTGCAATGTGGTAGCCCTCTTTCACTCTCAGTAAAGGGCCATGAGCCTGGCAGGTCATGGAATTTGAAAGCAGAGAATGTTAGGGATGGGCTCCGTTGCCTTCATTTCTCATCCTTCCTCTCCTTTCAGCAATAAGGACATGTTTTTAAATGGTTTTGCTCTTGGATGCTTTTCTCTCTATCACTAAAAATGGCTTATGCTGAAAAGAAGACAAAAAATATATTCATACACCATATGCTGAAAATTGCTGTTGCAAAAACCTGTGTTTAGCTATTCACTGGAACGCCTGTGGTCCTGGGCCATAGTCATCTCTATAATTTCCCTCAGAAGAAACATGCTAGGAACCATATTTAAGAGACATTTAAGTGTTCTGTCTTTCTCTGGTGTTACTGATAATGAAATATAAAAATACTAACATGCTAGGCATTGTGAAAACCTGTCTAATCCCTGCAAAAATGTATGAGTTGTTATTAACCCCATTTTACAAAAGAGATTGGGTAAAGTACCCAAGGTCAGCCAGGTGGGGAATATTAGACATTTAAACCTAGGTTCTCTTGGCTCCAAAGGCCCTGAGTTTTTCTTACGATGTTGCCTCTCATCTTCAAGAGAAATGAACAATGCTTTTAGCAAAGAATTCCCAGTTTCTCTCCAACCTGGTGATTCCTAAGAACATGATATCAATAGCATTAATTAATAAGTCACCAATCTCCTCCAGAGAATCCACTGATGGAAAATTATAACCTTGTAAGTGACACATTTTTATTTAATTACACAAACTCCAGAGATGGAATGTAATTTCATGCTACGTCTCCTTGGCTCACTTATTGCTTTATAGCAACTGTATCACTGAAAGTATTTAAAAGAGAAATTGCTCTAGGGGATATAAAAATCCTTAGATGTTTGCATCTAAATAAACTGGCAATGCCATTAAAGGATAGATAAAGGAAAATTATTGAGCAGTTTGTGATTAAAATATCGATTCTTTCTGCATGAATAAAAAGCAAAAGGTATTAATTAGCGATTAATATAATCTGAGATTAGGCTAGGAAGATACTAAAGGAAAGCACTCAATCCAATATTGAGCCATGTATTGTTTTCCAATTAGAAGGTTTATATTTGAGGAAGAATTATAAAAAGCTAAGTTCATGTTTCTACTCAACTTAAAGCTGCATTTTTTTTTAAGCAGTTTGGGACTTTTTCTTTCTTTTTTGCATATCCATGAGTTCTGGGAGCTTCCAGTATGAGCAGAAAGACATGGCTATTTTGTTTTGGAACTGCCTGGGGGTCAGGAGGCAATAGGATCAAAGCTTCACAGTCTGAGTACTTGTCATTATGGCCCGTGAGCCTTCAGGTGGTGGGCCAGCCTCTCAGATCTCACTCCTATATCTTCACCCATGAGGGACAGTTCTTTCACTTTGAAACAAAACATTTTATTCCACTATGAGATTCAGCTTAAAAGGCAAAATTTTCAGGGAGCATAAGTGGCTGTATTAATGACATCTAGCAGGCCATTTCCTGCAGCCAGATCTGTTTTGTTTTTTTTTTCCCCCAGGGGGACAGTGGGTTCAGGCAGGACAGAATTTGAATACTTGATCTGCCACTCCACAGCTGGGTGCTCTGGACAAGCCCTGCACAGCTTCAATATCCTCTTTGAAAAATCCAGATAGGCATTCCTCCCTCCCTACTCTCATATGGAGCAACATTTGAATAGCACCTGAAGAGCACTTCAAATCCCATTGCTCATCAACTGCCAGTTTCCTTCCCTCTCCTGCAGACAGGCCAGCGTCTTTGCCTGCAATCTGTGCAGTGGCTCAGAGCTCCGCGCTGGTGTGATGCTCTGCCGTCGTATTTTGACGATTTGAATAAGGGTCTCTGCATTTTCATTTTGCACTAATTCCTGCAGATGATGTAGTGAATTCTGCCGCAGACATCCTTCTCCCTCCTCACAATTCTGCCAGAGGCTATTCTGTCCTTAACCATCAATCTGTCCACTGAGAATTCTTTCCTTCTTTGGGGGCACCTGGCTGACCTCCTTTGCTGGTTATTCTTTGAAATAGTCATGTTGACATGCAAACTCATATAAATGAAATCACCAATATAAATAATCAAACAGCCATAGAATGGGTATTAATTTCAGTCTGTAAAACAAGCTGTTTTCTTTTCCTGTTATAGCGGTTGTCCAAGGGGCTTGACTGGGTTTCTCCCATTCCTATATGTTGTGTTGAAAAATGAATGCAGTGCTCAAGTAGAATTTACATGAAACAAACATTGAATTGATAGTATATGAAAGAATTTAATATACTGCAGATTATGGAGTGCATTTGCAAACTCTTAATGTTATAGAAAGATGCTTACATAATCAGAAAGAGAAAAAATAAAAAGCATTCGGAAAGTGAAGCAAAGTGGCGTTGCTGCACTGGGGGCATCCTGTACTTGGAGTGTGTTGGGACAATTGGGAATACATGGTGTTTCCAGTGGCCTAAAGTGTTGGCCATATCCCTGAGCGAGCTGGGACAGGTTGTCTTAGAAGTTGTCCAAGAGGACCCCAATGGAGAAGGCCCTTCTGCAGAAAGAAGCTGGAGGTGACTTTGGGTGTTTAGGGGCCAAGGAAGGGCGCTTTTTTTTCCTCCCCAATCAAGAGAATGTCAGGTACAAGATTCCTCCTAGGGATAGCATCTTTGAAAAATTTATGCATGATTCCAATGAGAGTTGACTTTAAATCTCTGCTAAACCCAGAGAACTCTGATGCTAAGCCATCCAGAGACGATGCATCAAATGTGAACTTTTCTGCCTTTCATGTCTTCTTCCTTCCTTGAGCTCCAACACTAGAGTAGTCAGAAACTTAATTAGCAAGGCATATGGAGTCACAAAAGGGGAAGATGGAGAATGAGTGAAGCCCATCCAAAACATCCTCCTATCTCACCTCTGCCACTGGCTTCTCTTGTGGCTTCTTTGTTAAAGTAAAGGCAGGATGGCTGAGTTTCTCAGGATGGCCAGCTTCTTTGCCACGAGGCTCAGCTGGGTTCTGGCCACTGGAGCAATCAGTTTTCATGGTAGGGGCTGTACTTTCTGCCTCTTTCTATTAAGTCTGGATTTCGCTGGCAGGACCAAATGGATGGAACTCCTCTGCCCATCACACCAGGCAACGTGCCACCCTTGCAGGTGGGACCCACTGGGGCATGTGCCAGGTAAGCAGAGGTCTGAGGATTAGTCCAGACACCTGTCACCAAGCATCAGCACAGTCCCTAGGGCTGAGCCCCTCCTATGTGATGGCAGGGAAGTCTGTTGGCCATGAGGCATTACCATTTCGCATCGCATGCTCTCAGGCAGCTGCTGCTTCTGGCTGCTGGTGACAATTTTTGGTTGGATTTGTCTCTAGATTTTTTGCTTATTGAAAAAAGGTTAGACATGAGCCCCTCCTCTTGGAGTAGAGGCTGTCAGGGCCAAACACTAGCAAGTCATTTGCTGTACCCTTTATGGCTGAAGAATCTGGGTCTGTTTTTGCATTATCGAGCCATCCATTTTCATCTACTCACCAGTAAGAAGTCTTGCCCTCCCCTAACTGTTGTCAGGCTGGTTCTCAGACACACATTCTGAAATGAGTTATATCATGATTAATGAATGAGATGAGCTCAGCTTGGGCCAATGTAGGTATTTTCCTCAACAGCAGGACCTCTGTTTCTTAGACATGTGCAAAGCACTGAATGTTTGTGCACCCCACCCTCCCCAATTCATATAATGAAAACTAATCCCCAAGGTGATGGTGTTAGAAGGAGGGGGGGCCTTGGGAGATGATTAGGTCATGAGGGTGGAGCCATGGTGAATGCAATTAGTGACTGTCTTAGTTTATTTTATGCTGCTAAAATAGAATATTAGAGACTTGTTAATTTGTAAAGAAAATACATTTATTTGGCTCATGGCTCTGAAGGCTGGGAGGTCCAAGAGCATGGCACTAGCATCTGGCAAGTGCCTTCATGCTGTATCATCCCATGATGAAAGGCAGAAGGGCAAAGACCATGAGAGCAAGAGAGGGAAGGAGCCAAAATCATTTTTTTTTTTTTTGATGGAGTTTCTCTCTTGTTGCCCAGGCCCCATGCTGGAGTACAATGGTGCGATCTCGGCTCACCACAACCTCCGCCTCCCAGATTCAAGTGATTCTCCTGCCTCAGCCTCCCGAGTAGCTGGGATTACAGCATGTGTCACCATGCCCAGCTAATTTTGTATTTTTAGTAGAGATGGGGTTTCTCCATGTTGGTCAGGCTGGTCACGAGCTCCCAACCTCAGGTGATCCACCTGCCTTGGCCTCCCAAAATTCTGGGATTACAGGCGTGACCCACTGTGCCTGGCATAAAATCATTCTTTTATCAATAACCTACTCCTGTGATATAACTAATCCACTCCAGGGATAAACCACTTCTGTAATGATGATATTAATCCATTGGTAAGGGCAGAACCCTCATGACCTAATCATCTTGTAAAGGTCCCACTTCTCAACATCGTTGCATTGGGGATTAAGTTTTCAACACATTAACTTTGGAGGACACATTCAGACCATAGCAACTACCTTATAAAAGAGGCACCAGAGAGCTGTGTGCCATGTGAGGACACGGAGAGAAAATGGCCATCTGTGAGTCAGGAAACAGGTCCTCACCAGATACCAAATCTGCCTGTGCTTTGATCTTGAACATCTCACCCTCCAGAACTGTGAGAAATAAATTTCTGTTGCTATAAGCCATCTCATTTGCAGTAGTGTATTATAGGAGCCCAAGTGGATAAAACATGCATGCATGTCTGTAATTATTAATATAATGTCCTCAGTACTTTGTCAGCATCAGACCCCATTAATGTATCCTCCCAAGAATTACTCTCACTGAGATAAATTTTCTGTTAATGGTAGAGATGTTGTCATAGAGTTTTTCATTACTCGATGTCATACAAGATCTGGAACAGGCATCCTTTTTGATCCAGAAATCTTAAACAAAACACCATAAACGTCCTTTATTTTATCCTCAAACAACTGCTAAGATTTTCTCTCATAGATAATGTAAATCACATGATTTATATGCTATTCCTTCTTGTTTTGACTGCCACGAAAATCAGTGCCAAGTTTGAAGACTAATTTTTAAATCTTACTTTATTTTAGAAATTATTTTTATTTTAATAGTTTCGGAGGTACAGGTGGTTTTTGGTTACATGGATAAGTTCTTTAGTAATGATTTCTGAGATTTTGGTGCACCCATGATCTGAGCAGTGTACACTGTATCCAATATGTAATCTTTTATCACTCCTACCCTTCCCCCTGCCATGCCCCCAAAGTCCATTATATCATTCTTATGCCTTTGCATCCTCATAGCTTAGCTCCGCCTTATAAGTGAGGACATACAATATTTAATTTTCCATTCCTGAGTTAGAATTTATTTAGAATAATGGCTTCCAGCTCCATCCAAGTTGCTGCAAAAGACATCATTTTATTCCATTTTATAGCTGAATAGTATTTCATTCTCTCTATATACCACATTTTCTTTCTTTCTTTTCTTTTCTCCTTCCTTCCTTCCTTCCTTCCCTTTCCTTCCTTCCTTCCTTCCATCCCCTTTCTCCCTTTCTCTCTTTCTCTTTCTCTCTCTCTCTCTCTCTCTCGCCCAAGCTGGAGTGCACTGGTGTAATCTCAGCTCACTTCAACTGCTGCCTCCTGGGTTTCAGTGATTCTCCTGCCTCAGCCCCCTGAGTAGCTGGGACTACAGGAGTGCGCCACCACGCTTGGCTAATTTTTGTATTTTTGTAGAGATTGGGTTTCACTATATTGGCCAGGTTGGTCTTGAACTCCTGACGCAGGTAATCCACCCTCCTTGACACTCCAAAGTTCTGGGATTACAGGTGTGAGCCACTATGTTCAGCCTACTACATTTTCTCTGTTCACTCCTTGGTTGATGGGCACTTAGATTGATTCCATATATTTGCAATTGCAAATTGTGCTGCTATAAACATGCATGTGCATGTGTCTTTTTAATATACTGACTTCTTTTCATTTGGGTAGATACCCAGTGGTGGGATTGCTGGCCAATGGTATTTCTACTTTTAGTTCCTTAAGTAATCTCCATACTGTTATCCGTAGTGGTTGTACTAGTTTACATTCCTACCAGCAGTATAAAAGTGTTCCTTTTTGCCACACCCATGCCAACAACAATTATTTTTTGACTTTTTAATTATAGTCATTCTTGCAAGAATAAGGTGGTATCTCATTGTGGTTTCAATTTTCATTTCCCTGATAATAAGTGACACTGAACATTTTTTCATATGTTTGTTGGCTGTTTGTATATATTCTTTTGAGAATTGTCTATTCATGTCCTTTGCTTACTTTTTGATGGGATTTTTTTTTTCTTGCTTTGGTTGAGTTCCTCGTAGATGTAGATTTTGGATATTAGTTTTTTGTTGGATGCATAACTTACAAATATTTCCTTCCACTCTATGGGTTGTCTGTTTACTCTGCTGATTATTTCTTTTGCCATGCAGAGATTTTTAGTTTAATTAGGTCCCATTTATTTATTTTTGTTCTTGTTACATTTCCTTTTGCGGTGTTAGTCATGAATTCTTTGCCTAAGCCAATGTCCAAAAGAGTTTTTCCGATGTTATCTTCTAGAATTTTTATGGTTTCAGGTCTTAGATTTAAGTCTTTGATCTATCTTTTTTTTTCTGATTTTTTTAAATTTTTAAATTTTTTTTATTATTGTACTTTAGGTTTTAGGGTACATGTGCACAATGTGCAGGTTTGTTACATATGTATCCATGTGCCATGTTGGTGTGCTGCACCCATTAACTCGTCATTTAGCATTAGGTATATCTCCTAATGCTGTCCCTCCCCCCTCCCCCCACCCCACAACAGTCCCCGGAGTGTGATGTTCCCCTTCCTGTGTCCATGAGTTCTCATTGTTCAATTCCCACCTATGAGTGAGAACATGCAGTGTTTGGGTTTTTGTCCTTGCGATAGTTTACTGAGAATAATGGTTTCCAGTTTCATCCATGTCCCTACAAAGGACATGAACTCATCATTTTTTATGGCTGCATAGTATTCCATGGTGTATATGTGCCACATTTTCTTAATCCAGTCTATCGTTGTTGGACATTTGGGTTGGTTCCAACTCTTTGCTATTGTGAATAGTGCCGCGATAAACATATGTGTGCATGTGTCTTTATAGCAGCATGATTTATAGTCCTTTGGGTATATACCCAGTAATGGGATGGCTGGATCAAATGGTATTTCTAGTTCTAGATCCCTGAGGAATCGCCACACTGACTTCCACAATGGTTGAACTAGTTTACAGTCCCACCAACAGTGTAAAAGTGTTTCTATTTCTCCACATCCTCTCCAGCACCTGTTGTTTCCTGACTTTTTAATGATGGCCATTCTAACTGGTGTGAGGTGGTATCTCATTGTGGTTTTGATTTGCATTTCTCTGATGGCCAGTGATGATGAGCATTTTTGCATGTGTTTTTTGGCTGCATAAATGTCTTCTTTTGAGAAGTGTCTGTTCATGTCCTTTGCCCACTTTTTGATGGGGTTGTTTGTTTTTTTCTTGTAAATTTGTTTGAGTTCATTGTAGATTCTAGATATTAGCCCTTTGTCAGGTGAGTAGGTTGCGAAAATTTTCTCCCATTTTGTAGGTTGCCTGTTCACTCTGATGGTAGTTTCTTTTGCTGTGCAGAAGCTCTTTAGTTTAATTAGATCCCATTTGTCAATTTTGGCTTTTGTTGCCATTGCTTTTGGTGTTTTAGACATGAAGTCCTTGCCCATGCCTATGTCCTGAATGGTATTGCCTAGGTTTTCTTCTAGGGTTTTTATGGTTTTAGGTCTAACATGTAAGTCTTTAATCCATCTTGAATTAATTTTTGTATAAGGTGTAAGGAAGGGATCCAGTTTCAGCTTTCTACATATGGCTAGCCAGTTTTCCCAGCACCATTTATTAAATAGGGAATCTTTTCCCTATTTCTTGTTTTTGTCAGGTTTGTCAAAGATCAGATAGTTGTAGATATGTGGCATTATTTCTGAGGGCTCTGTTCTGTTCCATTGATCTATGTCTCTGTTGTGGTACCAGTACCATGCTGTTTTGGTTACTGTAGCCTTGTAGTATAGTTTGAAGTCAGGTAGCGTGATGCCTCCAGCTTTGTTCTTTTGGCTTAGGATTGACTTGGCAATGTGGGCTCTTTTTTGGTTCCATATGAACTTTAAAGTAGTTTTTTCCAATTCTGTGAAGAAAGTCATTGGTAGTTTGATGGGGATGGGATTGAATCTATAAATTACCTTGGGCAGTATGGCCATTTTCACGATATTGATTCTTCCAACCCTTGTATGAGGTAAGAGATGAGGATGCAGTTTCATTCTTCTACATGTGGCTTGCCAGTTTTCCCAGCACCGTTTATTGAATAGGGTGTCCTTTCCCCACTTTAGGTTTTGTTTGCTTTGTCAAAGATCAGTTGGCTACAAGTATTTGGCATTATTTCTGGGTTCTTTATTCAGTTCCATTGGTCTACATGCCCATTTTTATACCAGTATCATGCTGTTTTGGTAACTATAGCCTTGTAGTATAATTAGAAGTTGGGTAACATGATGCCTCCAGATTTGTCCTTTTTGCTTAGTCTTGCTGTAGCTAGGCAGGCTCTTTTTTTTGGTTCCATATGAATTTTAGGATTGGTTTTTCTAGTTCTTTGAAGAATAATAATGGTATTTTGATGGGAATTGCACTGACTTTTTAGATTGCTTTGGGAAGTATGGCCATTTTTGTAGTACTGATGCTACCCATCCATGAGCATGGGATGTGTTTCCATTTGTTTATGTCATCTGTGATTTATTTCAGCAGTATTTTGTAGGTTTTTTCTGTACAGATTTTTCACTTCTTCGGTTGAATATATTCCTGAGTATTTTATTTTTTGCAGCTGTTGTAAAGGGGATTGAGTTCTTGATTTGATTCTCTGCTTAGTCATTGTTAGTATATAGCAGTGCTACTGATTTGTGTACATTGATTTTTGCATCCTGAAACTTTACTGAATTTGTCAGATCTAGGAGCCTTTTGGGTGAATCTTTAGGGTTTTCTAGGTTTATGATTGTATCATAAGTGAAGAGCAGCAGTTTGGCTTCCTCTTTTCCAATTTGGATGTCCTTTATTTCTTTCTCCTGTTTGACTGCTCTGGCCAGGACTTCCAGTACTATGTTAAATAGAGGTGGTGAAAATGGGCACTATTGTCTTGTTCCAGTTCTCAGGGGGAATGTTTTCAACTTTTTCCCATTCAGTATGATGCTGGCTGTGGGTTTCGTTACTTTGGCTTTTATCGATATATGGCTTTTATTACTTTGAGGTATGTTCCTTCTATACCAATTTTGTTGAGGGTTTTTATCATAAAGAGATGCTTAATGTTGTCAGATGCTCTTCTGCATTTATTGAGTTTATTGATTTCTGTTTTTAATTCTGTTTTTGTGATGTATCATATTTGTTGACTTGTGTATGTTAAACCATCTTTACATCCCTGGTATGAAACCCACTTGATCATGATTAATCATAATGTATTATCTTTTTGACATACTGGTTGGATTTGGTTAGCTAGTATTTTGTTGAGGATCTTTGCATATCTGTTCATTAGGGATATTGGTCTGTAGTGTTCCTGTTTGTGAAGTTCCTTCCTGGTTTTGGTATTAGGGTGATAATGGCTTCATAGAATGATTTAGGGAGGATTTTGTCTTTCTTTATCTTTCTCAATCCTTTTCTCTATCTTCCTTTATCTTGGAACAGTTTCAGTAGGATTGGTATCAATTCTTCTTTGAAAGTCTGATAGAATTCAGCTGTAAATCCATCTGGTCCTGGCCACCTTTTTGGTTGACTTTTTAAAAAATTATTATTACTGATTAACTTTTGCTGCTTGTTATTGGTCTGTCCAGGGTTTTTATTTCTTCTTGATTGAATCTAGGAGGGCTGTATATTTCCAGGAATTTACCCGTCTCCTCTGGATTTTATAGTTTATGCATGTAAAGCTGTTTATAGTAGCCGTGAATGATCTTTTGTATTTCTGTGGCATTGGTTTTAATATCTCCAGTTTCATTTGTAATTGAGCTTATTTGGATCTTCTTTCTTCTTTCCTTGGTTAATTTTGCTCATGATGTATCAATTTTGCTTATCTTTTCAAATAATCAGTCTTTTGTTTCATTTATCTTTTGTATTGCTTTTTTGTTTGTTTCAATTTTATTTAGTTCTGCTCCAATCTTTGTGATTTCTTTTTTTTCTTCTGGGTTTGGGTTTGGTTTATTCTTGCTCCTGTAGTTCCCTGAGGCGTTACATTAGGTTGTCTATTTGTGCTCTTTCAGATTTTTTGATGTAGGCATTTAATGCTATGAATTTTCCTCTTAGCACTGTGTTTGCTGTATCCCACAGGTTTTGATAAGTTGTGTCACTATTATTATTCATTTTGAAGAATTTTACAATTTCCATCTTGATTTCATTGTTAACCCAAAAATCATTCAAGAGCAGATTATTTAATTTCTATGTATTTGTATAGTTTTGAGGGTTCCTTTTGGAATTCATTTTCAGTTTTATTCCACTGTGGTCTAAGAAGATACTTGTTATGATTTTGATTTTTTTAAATTTATTGAGACTTGTTTTATGGCCTATCATATGGTCTATCTTGGAGAATGTTCCATGTGCTGATGAGAAGAATGGGTATTCTGCATTTTTTTGGGAAGAATGTCCTGTAAATATCTGTTAAGTCCATTTATTCTAGAGTATAGTTTAAGTCCTTTTTTTGTTGATTTTCTGTCTTGATGATCTGTCTGGTGCTGTCAGTGGAGTACTGAAATCCCCCACTGTTACTGTGTTGCTGTCCATCTCATTTCTTAGGTCTAGTAGTAATTGTTTTATGTTTGGCAGCTCCAGTGCTAGGTGCATATACATTTAAGATTGCAATATCTTCCTGTTGGACTAATCCTTTTATCATTATATAAAGTCCTTTTCTTTTTCTTTTCTTTCTTTCTTTTTTTTTTTTTTTTTTTTTTTTTACTGCTGTTGCTTTAATGTCTGCTTTGTCTGATATAAGAATAGCTACTCCTGCTTGCTTTTGGTTTCCATTTGTGTGGAGTATCTTTTTCCACCCTTTTACCTAAAGTTTATGTGAGTCCTTAGGTGTTAGGCGAGTCTCATAAAGACAGTAGATTTTTACTTTTAATCCGTTCTGCCATTCTGTATCTTTTAAGTGGAACACTTAGGCCATTTACATTTAATGTTAGTATAGAGGTGTAAGATACTGCTCTATTCATCAGGTTAGTTGTTGTCTAGATACTTTTTTTATCATTGTGTTGTTGTTTTATAGGCCGTGTGAAATTGATGCTTTAACGAGGTTCTATTTTGGTGTATATCAAGTTTTTGTTTCAAGAGTTAGAACTCCATTTAGCATTTCTTGTAGTGTCAATTTGGTAGTGGCAAATTCTCTCAGCATTTGTTTGTCTGAAAAAGACTTTATCGTTCCTTCATTTATGAAGCTTAGTTTTGTTAGATACAAAATTATTGGCTGACAATTACTTTGTTTAAGGAGGCTAAAGATAGGATCCCAATCTCTTCTGGCTTGTAAGGTTTCTGCTGAGAAATCTGCAGTTAATCTGACAGATTTTCCATTACAAGTTACCTGATGCTTTTGTTCTTTTGTCTCACTTTTTTTTTTTTTACAGAGTCTTGCTCTGTTGCCCAGGCTGGAGTACAGTGGCACCATCTCAGCTCACTGCAACCTCTGCCTCCTGGGTTCAGGTGATGCTTCTGCCTTAGCCTCCCGAGTAAGTGGGAATACAGGTGCACACCACCACACCTGGCTAATTTTTATATTTTTAGTAGAGAGGAGGTTTCACCATATTGGCCAGGCTGGTCTCAAACTCATGACCTCCTGATCTGCCTGCCTCGGCCTCCCAAAGTGCTGGAATTACAGGCATGAGCCACCGCGCCTGGCCTCACAGCTCTTAAGATTCTTTCCTTCATCTTTACTTTAGATAATCTGATGACTATGTACCTTGGTGATAATCTTTTTGTGATAAATTTCCCAGGAGTTCTTTGAGCTTCTTGTATTTGGATGTCTATAACTCCAGCAAGGGCAGGGAAGTTTTCCTTGATTATTCCCTCAAATAAGTTCTCCAAAGTTTTAGACTTCTTTTCTCCCTCAAGAACACCAATTATTCATAGGTTTGGCCATTTTACATAATCCCATATTTCTTAGAAACTTTGTTCATTCTTTTAAAATTCTACTTTCTTTGTCTTTGTCTGATTGGGTTAATTCAAAAGCTTTGTGTATGAGCTCTGAAATTCTTTCTTCCACCTGTTCTAGTCATTGTTGAAACTTTCCACTGTGTTTTGTATTTTCCTAAGTGTGTCTTTCATTTCCAGAATTTGTTTTTCTCTTCATGATTTCTATTTCTCTGGAAAATTATTTATTCATTCATGAATTGTTTTTTAAAATTACTTTGAGTTGTTTTTCACCAGAGTATCTCCTTGAGTAGCTTAATAATCAATCTTCCGAATTCTTTTTCTAGCATTTCAGAGATTTCTTCTTGTTTTGGATCCATTGCTGGGGAGGTAGTAGTCTTTTGGGAGTGTTACAGAACTCTATTTTGTCATATTACCAGAATTGCTTTTCTGTTCTTTCTTATTTGGGTAGACTATTTCTTAAAATTGTTCTAGAATTTATTTTTGATTGGACCGTTTTTAAAAATTTCTTTTTTTTCGTCTTAAGAATCAGACTTTAATGTTTATAATTTATTTTAGCCTAATTTGATTCTTGCTGTTTGTAGGGGTGAAGACTCTGAATGAGTTCCTTAGTTATAGAGAGTCTTTGTGTGCTGGCCTTCCGAGATGCTGGTTGTAGTATTTATGTACTTGGTGTGTGGGCAAGTTTATTGTCTTCGATAGGGTTGGAATGGCAGGGATCTCTTGAAGCTTGTTATCCTGTGGTATATACTTTATTTATATTTATTTATTTATTTATTTAATTTTTACTCAGTATTTTATTTACTGAGTTGATAATTCATGCTTCATACCAGTAGGGGAAATATCCTTGGGTAGGGACCAGTTGAAGCTAAGACAGGTGGGTAAATGTAATACCCAGTGATGGTCAGAGGTCCAAGCCTTGATGAAGGTGGTTGAGGGATCTCTCAATTAGATGTGCTAAGGTTTTATCAGGGTGAAGAATGGGAACTACCCCAGCTCCCCTGCTAGGCCAGCAGGAAAGCTAACCAACTCACAGCCTTCACCTGTCCCAGTGTTCTGGCTATCCAGATCAGACAGGCACCTCTTTTCATCTGTAGGAATGTTGATGTCCCAAGTAGGGAGGAATTGTGACTTGCAGACTAATTTGAAACAACTTTCTTTGCTCATCCATAAGAAGTAGCTCCTCATTCATTCAAGTTTTGTCATGAGATTGCAGCGATTCAGTCACATTTTCAGGTTCCATTTCTAAATCTAGTTCTCTACTATTTCCATCACATCTACAGTTACTTTCTCCACTGAAGTCTTGAACCCCACAAAGTCACCAATGAGAATTGGAATCAACTTCTTTCAAACTCCTGTTTTTTTTTTTTTTTAAACTTTATAGTTCAAGGGTACATGTGCATGATTTGCATTTTTGCTACGTAGGTAAGTGTCATGGGTGTTTGTTCTACAGGTTATTTCATCACCCAGGTATTAAGCCTAATACCAATTATTTTTCCTGATCCTCTCCCTTCTCCTACCCTACACCTTCCAGTAGTATCTAGTGTGCATTCCTCCCCTCTATGTGTTCATGTGTTCTCGTCATTCAGCTCCCACTTACAAGTGAGAACATGCGCCATCTGGTTTTCCGTTCCTGTATTAGTTTGTTAAAGATAATGGCCTCCAGCTCCACCTATGTGGAAAACATGATCTCATTCTTTTCTATGGCTGCATAGTATTCGACAGTGTATATGTACCACATTTTCTTTATCCAGTCTATCACTGATGGACATTTAGATTGATTCCATGTCTTTGCTATTCTGAATAGTGCTGCAATGAACATATGCATGCATGTGTCTTTATAGCAGAATGATTTATATTTCTTTGGGTATATACCCAGTAATGGGATTGCTGGGTTGAGTGGTAATTCTGTCTTTAGGTCTTTGAGGAGGAATTGTCATACTGTCTTCCACAATGGTTGAACAAATTTACACTCTGACCAGCAGTGTAAGAGTGTTCCTTTTTCTCCTCAACCTCACTAGCATCTGTTATTTCTTGTCATTTTAATAATAACTATTCTGACTGATGTGAGATGGTATCTCACTGTGGTTTTGATTTGCATTTCTCTAATGGTCAGTGATATTGAGCTTTTTTTCATATGCTTGTTGGCCATATGTATGGCTTCTTTTGAGAAGTGTCTGTGCACGTCCTCCATTCACTTTTTAATGGGGTTGTTTGTTTTTTTCTTGTAAATTTGTTTAAGTTCTCTATAAATGCTGGATATTAGACCTTTGTCGGATACATAGTTTGCAAAAACTTTCTCCCATTCTGTAGGTTGTCTGTTTACTCTGATAATAGTTTCTTTTGCTGTGCAGAAGCTCTTTAGTTTAATTAGGTCCCATTCGTTAATTTTTGCTTTGGTTGCAATTGTTTTTGGCATCTTCATTATGAAATCTTTGCCCGTGCCTGTGTCCTGAATGGTATTTCCTAGGTTTTCTTCTAGGGTTTTTATAGTCAAACTCCTGTTAATGCTAATATTTTTCCCTCCTGTCATAAATCATAAACATTCTTAATGGTATCTAGCATGGTGAAATCTTTCCAGAGGTTTTAAATTTACTTTGCCCATATCCATCAGAGGAATCACTATCTATGGCAGCTATAGCCTAACTAAATGTATTTCTTAAATAGCAAGACTTGAAAGTTGAAATTACTCCTTGACACATGGGTGTTGTGTTAGCAGGCATGAAAACAATATTAATTTTCTTGTACATCTTCATCAGAGCTCTTGGGTGAACAGGTGCCTTGTTAATTAGCAGTAATATTTTAACAAATTTTTTTTCTGAGAAGTAGGTTTCCTCCAATAGTGGGCTTACAATATTCAGTATACCATGCTGTAAACAGATGCACTGTCATCCAGGCTTTGTTGTTCCATTTATAGAGCGCAGACAGAGTAGGTTTAGCATAATTTTGAAGGGCCCTAGGATTTTCAAAATGGCCAATGAGCACTGGCTTCAACTTGAAATCACCAGCTGCATTAGCCCCTAACAAGAGAGTCAGCCTGTTCTTTGAAGCTTTGGAGCCAAACTTTGACTTTTCTTTAGCTATGAAAGTCTTAGTTGGTATCTTCTTTCAATGTAAGGCTGCTTTGGCTGTAATGAAAATCTGTTGTTAGTTTAGACACCTTCATCAATGATCTCAACTACATCCTCTGGATAACTTGCTGCAGCTTCTATATCAGCACTTGCTGCTTTACCTTGCACTTTTATATTATGGAGGTGGCTTCTTTCCTTAAACCTCATGACTCAATCTCTGTTAGCTTCTAACCTTTCTTCTGCAGCTTCCTCATCTCTCTCAGTCTTCAATAAATTGAAGAGAGTTGGGGCCTTGATGTGGATTAGGCTTTGGCTTAAAAGAGTGTTGTGGCTGGGCCAGGCGCAGTGGCTCATAATTGTAATCCCAGCACTTTGGGAGGCCGAGGCGGGTGGATCACGAAGTCAGGAGATTGAGACCATCCTAGCTAACACGGTGAAACCCTGTCTTTACTAAAAATACAAAAAATAAGCTGGGCGTGGTGGTGGGTGCTTGTAGTCCCAGCTACTCAGGAGGCTGAGGCAGGAGAATGGTGTGAACCCGGGAGGCGGAGCTTGCTGGGCAACAGAGCGAGACTCTGTCTCAAAAAAAAAAAAAAAAAAAAAAGTTGTGGCTTGTTTGATCTTCTATTCAGACCATTAAAACTTTCTCTCTATCATCAAAAAGGGTGTTTCACTTTCTTATTATTTGTATGTTTACTGGAGTATCACTTTTAATTCCCTTCAAGAGGTTTCTACAAACTTGATAGCTGTTTGGTGCAAGAGGCCTAGCTTTTGGCCAACCTTGGCTTTCAAAAGGCCTTCCTCACTAAGCTTAATCATTTCTAGCTTTTGATTTAAAGTGAGAGACCTGTGATTCTTCCTTTCACTTGAACACTAAATGCCATTGTAGGGTTATTAATTGGCCTAATTTGAATATTGTTGTGTCTCACAAAAAGGGGAGGCCTGAGGAGAGGGAGA
This sequence comes from Nomascus leucogenys, assembly GCF_006542625.1. NCBI lineage: Eukaryota > Metazoa > Chordata > Mammalia > Primates > Hylobatidae > Nomascus > Nomascus leucogenys. The sequence continues at coordinate 27,817,169 of NC_044400.1, forward strand.
AAGATGGGGGAATGGTTGGTTCATGCAGTCAGAATACATATACGACAGTGATCAATGAAGTTTGCCATCTTATAAGGGTGTGATTGGTGGTGCCCTAAAACAGTTACAACAGTAACATCAAAGGCCATTAATCACAGATTAGTATAACAGATGTAATAGTAATGAAAAAGTTAAAACTATTGTGGAAATCACCAAAAGGTGACACAGAGACACAAAGCAACCACATTCTGTTGGAAAAATTGTACTGATAGACTTGTTTGAGGCAGGGTTTCCATAAATTTTCAATTCGTTAAAAAATGCCATATCTGTGAAGCACAATAAAGCAAAGTGCAATAAAATGAGGTGTGCTTGTATATTTGAGAGATGCGGGGGGATTCCTGGTGCTTTTCTAATTATATAACATAAGAAAGCTGTTTGAGACGTGAACATTGGAAGGATACTCAGTCATATTTTTTTTCCAGGAAAGATATATTTAAGCTTGTATAGATCCTAATAGGATTGATAAGCAAACCATAGTTTTGCATGTGAAATTGACTAATGAGAACTTTGTTTGCTAATCCTTTCACATGTCATTGGAAATAGACTTAAATGTTTAGGAAATTTGACAATGGTAGTGCTTTTAGGGGCAAAGCCTTAGTAAATTGGAGGATTGGGGGAAAGTTCTTCTAGGAAGTGCATAGACAGACTTCAAATCATGGTGAAGTTGCTGAAGTGACACCAATGGATTAATTGAAGAATTTTCACAACCATATCTGAAGCAGGAATCATATATCAATCTCATATTTAAAGAATGGACTGCTCTTCTATTTTACAAAATGATTTTCCATTTTGGGTTTGAAGTGTATATTGGTAAAAGCAAAATTTAGAGCTCCCTGAACTGCTAGAAAATGACCAGAGTTTCATAAAACTCATAAATGGCATGGGATTGCTGCCTCACCTCCAGGAGGAAGGGAGCACATATTGATTAGTTCTCTTTCAGGCATCTGCTGTAAATTTGAAATAAGCCAGCTCCTAACAGGGTTATTGATGCTGTGATTGTTTTTCTCTTTTTCCCCCACTTTAGATGGTGCTCTCGGTTATGTGAGTGCTGAAAGAAAATGAGACAAGAGAGAGATAGAAAAAAGGAAATGGCAATAGGAAATGCCCACCACATTTAAGATACACAGATCAGCACAGTGTGGTGGAGGAAGCACAGACTTGGGCAACAGGCAGGCTGGGGTTCAAATCTTGCTGTGCCCCAGCTCACCTGTGCAGCTGCCCATCATCACTCCTGTGCTTCCTTAGCAAAGCAAAGGGACCGGAACACCTCTGTCCAGACTTGTCCTCCCTGGATCCCAGCCTGACAGAGTAGTCTTTCTGATACACCAGGAATGACAGGAAACAGGGGGTTCTTCTTGTGGACTTGGTAAGACTCAGTGTAGTCACTTGGGACACCAGAAGAGAATGAATCGTTGAATTACACACTGAGAAAACCTATTCCTTCCAAAACCCAGCCAGCATCCACTCTGGCTGAATAAAGCCATTAGATGGGTCAGTTCACTGTTTTAGCCAAGTGGATAATTCTCTCATCCTGAAAGAACAATCGCTTTGGGTTTATGTTCTAACTCACACAACATGCAGGGTTTATAAGTTGGAGCATTAATTAAAATTTTATTACTTGATATAAATCAATGTTTCTAAGTGCCTTCTATAAATGTAAGGCAATCTTTAAAAAAAGTCTCCATACCAGCCTAGAAGCTGCCATAACCAGCTTTCAGAGGCATTTTGACCACCAATAGGTTGAAATTGCCTTTTGAGGGAATTGGATGAGTCACATCCTGATATTTGACTGACAGGTTTTCTCCTGAGGAAAAGCTGCCGCTGTGAGATTAGTTGGGCTGAGTTTGTGAGTGTGCCTTTTCATAACTGAAATAGATACATATTTCCAAGGGAATTAGCGATAAGAAATGGTGCAGTGGCCTGGCCAGCTCCAGGCTGGCGGCGTACCTCTCATGGGCTGTGCTGCTGTCTCTGCTCTCCCTTCTAGGGCAAGACTGCTGTGTCCTTCCTTGGTGATTCCTGGACCAATTTCTACATTTGATGCATGTGGTTCCCTGAGCTGGGAATAGCAGGGTTTGCTTGGTTGAAGTTTCCATATTCAGCTTCACTCGAGGCAGCTCGGAAGTAAAGGCTATGCTTATGTTGGCAAGGAGTATACTTTAATGTTTAGAATTAAAAAATAGACACCTCAAACCTCTATATTTATAAAAGTAAATGCTTCTGAGGCAGGGAAAGAATTGCAACTACATCATAAGAACCAAACCCGTAGTTCAGCCCCTCCATTCAGTTTCTCCGTATTTGTTATAAAGCCTATGAGATTGATTGCCTCAACAATCAATCAGTGTTGGTTCTTAATGTGTAGTCATCATACTTTTTCCTAAGGCCAAGGCCTCATTGTCAGTCCCCCTTTGGAATCTTATGATAACTTAAAAAAAAGACCAAGTCCCACTTTGCTGACAGGTCTTCAGGGATGTCGTTGGTCCTTATATAGATACCAGGTGGAATCTGGGATATCTCCTGAGCACAATCTTCTCTCAATTTCAGGCCCTTTCTATCATCATCACAAATAGGGCATCTGCCAATTGGAGTCAGCCTGTCTGTGACTGTCACTTGGTCACATATATTCCCCTTTCCCATTATCTTCTAGAGAACTCATGGCATCTTGGCACATTCACCCTGATGTCTTGCATTTGAGTATACCCATGCTGTATCAGACAAGTAAACTGCATGACATAGATGACACATCAGTTAAGTGAAAATCCAAATATTTTAAGGCAAAGGGATTTGGCATCATCTGTGGCTTCACTGAATGCTAAGAGTTTGTAGAGCAAATGTGAGTAAACTTGCTTAGTCCTGGAGCAAAACTGACTCCACATTCTTGGCTCTGATCTAGGTCTCCCAGGTCTGATGGAGCCCCGCTCAGCATTATTGTCATACTGTGGTTCTGTTGTTGGTGGGTTCTCACAAGACCACCTCCTTGGGAGTAACTGGCACATATCACTGCTGGGCACCAATATCTGCTCTTCCTTCTCTTGTGGGCACACGGACATCACTCTACCCCACCCTCTGAAGTTAGATTGTGCCTGTGAAATGAGGGTACACATGATGTGTGCCGATCTGGGCTGAGGCGGTGACAAGCCTACATGCGATTCTCTTAGCTTCTCTCTTCCCTGCTGCAGTGAGATTGGAAGACTCCTGCAGATGTGCAGATCCATAAGACCAAGGCACCCTGGATCACCAAAGTCCCAGACAGCCACTCGGCTCCACACAGGATTAAGCAAGAAATAGACTTCTGTTGTGTTAAACTATTGAGATTTTGGGGTTATTTGTTACTATAGTGTACACTTGTCCTATCCTGATAACTGTGATAAGAAGCGCATTGGTATGATGTGGTACGTGTGTGTGGGTGTGTGCACATAGCTGTGAGTGAGTCTTCAAAGGGACATGCAAGAGTGAGTCCTCAAAGAACATTCCACGGTTAGATGAAGATGGTGACCTATAAAAGGAAGGGCTTGGTTTTCCAGCAGGACTCAAGGAAACCCATCACTGAGAAGTGGATGCCATAGGACAGAAATCCAAAGTAGTAGGAGGGCTATAAAGGAACATTCAAAGCAGAAAAATGTATAATGTATACGGATTTACAGATTGGTCTATGATATTTGGTTTGTAAGAAATGGAACAATTCATCATGTTTCAAAAGCACGTCAAACTCAATTTAAGCAACCACTTGGCAAGGATGATTCTAAGGGTAGATGCTCACACCCCCTTGGGCCTTATTATTTTAGTGCATGATTTTAAAATGCCAGGGCCATTGCCTGAGGGTTATCTTAGGTGATCAGAGCCAGCTCTGCCCACTGGAAATGTCAGAACTAACACACCCTTCTCAGGTGTTGGTGTCTCTCAGCCAGTGAGTGAAGGGTGCGAGTGCATGGATAGCTTGGCTTCCTGTGCCGTGTGCTGTGGGCTTACTGTGTCCCAGAGCTCCTGCGCAGGGCTAAGCTCTGGTCACCCACACTGGCACCCTATTGATAACACACCCTTTATTGGGCTTCTTTTCTGACTTTTCTGCTTCTCCACTCTCCCCTGCTGAGGTATCTTGGGGTCACTTTACAAAAAACTCTGCATGCTCAAATGCTTATCTCAGGCTTTGCTTCTCAGGAAAGCCAAACTATGACAATTTTTTTTTTCGAGAATGACTGTCCACATCAGCTGATGTAAAAGGAAACCAGTAGAAGTGATTTTGCATTCTTGCATTGAAAAAGAGTGATGATGATCATGTACATATTGGCTCATATTGGCATTGTGCTCCATAATTTGTAAAATGGAATCAAAATGACCACCTTGTGAGGCAAATTTTATCTCAGTTTTACAGAAGAACTACTGGAATTTCAAAGACGTTTTGTGACTTTGCTAAAAGAGAGAATTTGCAGCCTGTGGAGTTCTGGTTCTGGGTGAAATGGAGATCATGAGGAATGGGAAACAAAAGGGGAATCCTCTGGAGGCTGTCTTGCAGGTCGTGCCTCTGCCTGTGCTTTCCCATTCCAGAGAGTCCAGCTGATCATCTCCATTCAGCTGCAGGGGCTATGTTTTGGTGAGAGTTGGTTTGGCATAAAATGGGCACACTTTGTGTCCCATTCTGTGCAACTCAATTCATGAGGTTCTAAAGGTCCTTCCCACAGATGACCTCACTTCAAGCCTACCCAGTATTTTTGTCCTTAATTTTACACAGATCTTCATACACTTGGGTCCTGGATTTTAATTTGGAATATATGGTTTCCATACTAGTTTGTTAGGGCTGCCTTAACCCAGGCCCATTGAGTGGGTGGTTTAAACAGCAGAAATTTATTCTCTCACAATTCTGGAGGCTAGAAGTTTAAGATCAAAGTGTTGGCAGGGTTGGTTTCTTGTGAGGTGTCTTTCCTGGGCTTGCAGATGGCCGTCTTCTCCCTGGGTCTTCACATGGTCTTCTGTGCTTGTCTGTGTCCTAATCTCTTCTCCTTATAAAGAAACCAGTTATATCGGACTAAGGCCCACTCATTTTATTTTGATCATCTCTATACAGGCCCTAGCTCCAAATACAGTCACATTCTGAGGGTCTACAGGCTAATATTCCAAAAAAGGAGTTATAAAGGGATACATTTCAGCCCATAAAAGTCTTTATAAATCAGGGTCCTGGAAATTTCATTCCAAAAGGAAGTCTGACCTCAACTTTTCTACCAGCATTGTTGGGTTGGAAGTTCTTTGGCAGCATATCTTCAGTAACTCTTTATTTTTTTTTAATGTGTAATAGTGTTGATTATCCACCTACTGTGGGTTAGGCCCTATGAATGGAAGATGAAACATGCTTGAATAAGGGTCAAGATGTAGTGCGAGGGTGAGGCTGTGTGTCCTGTGCTAAGAGGTATGCTAGAGCTCGAGCAAAGACAAAGGCATTCCTTTTCCCCTCTCTCCACCAGGTCTGTCTGATGTCCTATTCACAGCATTCCTCTCGGTGTTTCTGGGTGCTAAACTGCTCATATCCCTGCCTGCCAAACAGGATGTCTCAGCCCCTCTCCACCAGTGAGCTGAGGTCAGCAGAACTGAGGATCCTGAGCTGACAAGAGAAGAAGTTAAAGTTGGAGAAACTGCTCCCAGGGGGCTCTAGGCAAGGCCTGAGGCTGGCAGCTTAATGGGGCTGAAATAAGGATTGGGCAGCAGGGGTGGCCAGCCTTAGCTTACAGGGCCTGTGAAAGGTTCACTGATGGATGGAAAGAGAGCTACACTTTTGCTCTGAAATGGCACCTTGGGCATAAGCAAACATAGCAGAATTTCCTCCCAGGAGTCTGCAGCTTTGAATTCACTTTTGGGGTCAGCTTTGTTTAGATGATTGCAGGCGTTGAGTCCTTTATGAGTCAGGATCTGGTCAGGAACATGGAAACAATACTATGTATTTCATAAAGGGAATTTAATATGGGAAGTTGGACACACAGGTCTTAGGAGGCTGAATAAGAGCAAAAAGGAAACACTAGGTAAGAACAAAGATGTGTGTGAAGAAAACACTGTCCACCCCTAAGGCTGTGGGAACAAAGGGAGAGGTTAGGATTAACACAAGCTAGTAGCCCAGAGAAGGGTCCCTGCACAGCCTGGTGCTCCCCAGCTGCAGCTGCTATCCAGGAGATGGAAGGCCCTGCAGAGCTGGGGCTGATGCCTTAACACCTTAGCTCAGAGGAGAGTATCAGGGAAGCTCAGACCTCTGAGGAGACGACACTGCCTGACTGCTACTGGTACCTTGAAGGGGTCAAAATAAAGTTGGTCTGTAAGTGCTAAAATGCACTGAAGACTGGAATCAACTATTGTTGCTTGAAATAAGGCCATTCCTGGGGACAATATGCAGCCATTCCTAGGGGCAAGGAAAGGGGATAGAGCACTTCTCTGCTCCCCAGCTCCTGTCTGCCAGTCTGCCCCTAGTGGCCGCTCCGGGGAGAGTCCAGCTGACAAAGGAGAAATGAGGTCAGCTAAGTCGGAGTTCTAGGGCCACAGAGCAGAGGCTATTTGGAAGCAAGAGATTATCTTAGTCATTTTGGGCTGCTATAATGAGATATCAAAAATCTGGGTCGCTTATAAACAACAGAAATGTATTTCCCAGTTCTGGAGGCTGGGATGTCCAAGGTCAAGGTACAATGGCTGATTTGGCACCTGGTGAAGGCCTACTTCCTGGTTCATAGATGGTGCCTTCTTGCTGCATCTTCACATGGTGGAAGGGGTAAAACAGCTCTCTGGGCTCTTTTGTATAAGGGAAGTAGTCCTGTTCACAAGGGATGCACTCTTATGACCTAATTAACTTCCAAAGATCTCATCTCCTAATGCCATTGTCTTTGTGATTAAGTTTCAACATAAGAATTTGGAGGGGACACAAACATTCAGATCATGCTAGAAATCATACCTTAGTAGCTGGCACAGGTTGGACCAGTTCAGATCTGAGCTGAGCACCTTGAATTATTCCTAGGAAGGGTAGAATCTCTGTTGCTAATCGTCAAAGAATATGGAGATCAGAATCTTGACTTGAAGGTTAGCTTAGGAAGTTCTCCTCTGGTGCAGTGTGAGGAATAAGGACTTAGGAATCACATTGATGTGGATTCACATCCTACCCACTACTCACCCAGTGTGAGGCTGTGCATGACATTCAGTGCCTCTGTGTTAGTCCATTCTCGTGTAACTATAAAGAAATATCTGGGCTGGGTGCAGTGGGTCATGCCTGTAATCCCAGCACTTTAGGAGGCCGAGGTGGGCAGATCTCAAGGTCAGGAGTTTGAGACCAGCCTGGCCAATATGGCGAAACCCTACCTCTACTAAAAATACAAAAATCAGCTGGTCATGGTGGCAGGCGCTTGTAAGCCCAGCTACTCGGAAGGCTGAGGCAGGAGAATCCTTTGAACCCGGGAGGTGGATGTTGCAGTGAGCTGAGATTGTGCCATTGCACTCCAGCCTGGGCGACAAGGTGAGAATCCTTCTCAAAAAAAAAAAAAAAAAAGAAATATTTGAGGCTGGGTAGTTTATAAAGAAAAGAGGTTTAATTATAAAGAAAAGAAAAGAGGTTTAATTGGCTCTTATTAAAGGTTCTGCAAGCTGTAAAATCATGGCACCATCATCTGCTCGGCTTCTGGTGAAGGCCTTAGGAAGCTTCCAATTATGGTGGAAGGTGACAGGGGAGCTACCATGTCACATGGCAAGAGTGACAGCAAGAGAGAAAAAAGAGAGAGGTCCCAGATACTTTTAAACAACCAAATTTCACGTCGACTAATTGAGCAAGAACTCACTTATCACCAAGGGGATTGTGCTAAACCATTCATGAGGTATCCGCCCCCATGATCCAAACACTTCCACCAGGCCCCATGTTCAGTATTTGGGAATCACATTTCAATATGAGATTTGGAGGGGACAAATATCCAAGCCATATCATTCCACCTCTGGCCCCCTAAATCTCATGTTTTTCTCACCAGTCAAAATACAATCATGCCTTCATAATAGTCCCCCAAAGTCTTATTGAAGCACTAACTCAAAAATCCTAAGTCCCAGATCTCAAGTCTTGTCTGGAGATGAGTTCCTTCTACCTATAAGCCTGTGAGATTAAAAAAATAAGTTATTTACTTTCCAGATAGAATCGTGGCAAAGGCATCGAGTATATATTCCCATCCCAAAAGAGAGGAATTGGCCAAAAGAAAGAGGCAACAGGCCTCACTCAAGTCTGAAACCCAGGAGAGCAGACGTTAAGTCTTAAAGTTTGAAAATAACTCTTGACTCCATGTCCCACATCCAGGACACTCTGCTGTGAGGAGTGGGCTCCCAAGGCCTTGGGCAGTTCCGCCCATGTGGCTTTGTAGGATGCAGCTCTCAAGGCTGCTCTCATGGGTTGAGTTGAGTGATTGCAGTTTTTCCAGATTGAGGGTGCAAGCTGCCCATGGCTCTACTATTCTCAGGTCTGGAGGGTGGTGGCCCCATTCCCATAGCTCCACTAGGCAGTGCCCTTATGGGGAACTCTGTGTGGGGCCTCCAACTCTGGCCTAGTAGAGGCTATCTTCAGGGGCTCTTCTCCTGTGGCAGGGTTCTGCCTGGGCCCCCAGGCTTTCCCATACATCCTGTGAAATCTAGGTGGAAGCTGCCAAGCCTCCTTCACTCTTGAATTCCATGTGCCTGCATACTTAACACCATGTGGAAGCTGCCAAGGCTTGTGGCTTGTGCTCTCTGGAGTGGTGGCTCAAGCTGTATCTGTGGCCTTCTGAGCCAAGGCTAGAGCCAGAGCTATCAGGATTCTGGGAGCAATGTCCCAAGGCTGAGCAGGGCAGTGACCCCTGACATTATTCTTTCCTCCTAGGCCTTTGGGCCTGTGATGGGCAGAGCTGCCTTGAAGATCTTTGAAATACCTTCAAGACCTTTTTCCCATTGTTTTGGCTATTAGCCCTTAGTTCCTTTTTAGTCATGCTAATCTCTCTAGCAAGTTGTTGCTCAGCAGCCTACTTTTATTCCTCTTCTGAAAATGCTCTTTCTTTCCCTACCACATGGCCAAGATGCAAATTTTCCAAACTTTAAAGCTCTGCTTCCCTTTTAAATATAATTTCCTTTGCTCTCATATCTGGTCATAGGTTGTTAAAAGTAGCCAGGCCACATTTTGAACATTTTGCTGCTTAGAAATTTCTTCCACTAGATACCATAAGCCATCATTCTTAAGTTCAAACGTCCACAGATCCCTAAGATGTGGACACAGTGCAGCCAAGGTCTTTGCTTGTGACCTTTACTTCAGTTCCCAATAACTTCCTTATTTTCCTTATAACACAGGTGACCTTTACTTCAGTTCCCAATAACTTCCTTATTTTCATCTGTGACCTCAGCAACCTGGACTTCACTGTCCATATCTGTATCAGCACAATCATTTGACCAGTCTGTAGGAAGTTCCAAACTTTACTTCATCTTCCTGTCTTCTTCTGAGTCCTCCAAACGCTTTCAACCTCTTCCCATCACCTAGTCCTAAAGCCACCTTCACATTTCCAGGTATCTTTATAGCAACACCCTACTCTTCAGTACCAATTTTTTGTAGTAATCCAGTCTTGCATTACTATAAAGAAATACCTGGGACTGGGTCATTTATATAGCAAAAAGGTTTATTTTGACTCACAGTTTTGCAGGCTATACAGGAAACCTGGTGCTGGCATCTGCTTGGCTTCTGGTGAGGCCTCAGGGAACTTATAATCATGGTGGAAGGCAAAAGGGAGCTGCCATATCACATAGTGAGAAAAGGAGCAAGAGACAGGGGACGAGGTCCCACACACTTTAAGCAACTAGATCTTGTGTGAACCAACTGAGAAAGAACTCACTTATCACCAAGGAGATGGTGCTAAACCATTCATGAGGGGATCCCCCCTCCGCCACCACGATCTAATCACCTCCCACCAGGCCCCATCTCCAACATTGGGGGTTACATTTCAACACGAGATTTGGAGGGGACGCACATCCAAACCACATCAGCCTCTAAGCTTGCCTTCCTTTTCTGTTCACTTGTTTCCACCCTCTTCTGTTATTCCTTTTCTGTTAACTTGTTTTCACCCTTTCAAGCTGTACAATTCATAACATTTCCCATCTGAGGTCAGGGTGGAGTTAGAGTCACAATCATGCCTTCTTGTCCTTGCTGACCAAAAGCAGACTTGTGATGCTGGCTTCCTGGCCGTCTTTGTCAGGCATATGCGTTTCTCTCAGGAGTGACACAGGGAGGTACAGAGTGACCTGGGGCAGGGTTATTCAGTTGGGTGACACCAGATCCTCTCATCATGGTCATGTGATGTGAACTCTCAGAGTAGGGCCAGCCTTGGAATTTCTGTGGAGTGAAAAGCATGATCCCTTTTCCTAGATAATTAGGCTTTTATTTGCTCCTAAGCTAATTCACTATAAGAGGGGAAAATACCCCTAAGGTATTGCATTTTAATTCTAATTTTTAATGCATGGTTGAAAGCTCAGTTGGCATGGTTTCAGTCCTGGTGATGTGCTGGAAGAGCTATGGTGTCTTTGTGAGTGGATTTAGATGCAGTCTTGTTTTCCATCATTGAAGAGAACCCTTTGTTCCTGGGAATGCCCTCACACACACATCAGTACACACATGCACCCTCTACACAGATGTTAACACACAAAATTAGCACAAAATCTTGCAGGAAATTTAAAAAGAGACCCACAAAAAGAAATGACATTTGCTAGACAGGCTGTGGTGAGGATCTAAACTGCCTGGGCTGCTTTCTCTCTCTGTCTCTGTCTCTCTCTCTCTTTTCATTTTCTTTAAATGTTTCCTTTGTGAGAGATACTTCCTTGACAGAAACAGCCTTCATTTCCTTTTAACTTAGAATAGCATTTCCCCTAAACTGCTCAGGGGAACATTAGTTCTGCAGGAATCTAAGTGAAGTTAACACAGAAAAGACCACTGTGCAGCCAAATAAATTTGCGTTGAATCCAGTTAAACAGGTTTCTTTATCACAGGATTCCTCACAGCCTTTGTAGGACTAATGTACTCTGTGAACTACCAGAGCGGACTCCCATTCCAGGATTCCTTTACAGGTTTATCGGCCACCTAACCTCTTCTTCCTTTTTTTTCTCATGTGGCATCTTCCACTCTCAGTGTCCCAGGGCTGCCACTTTGAGACCCATGTCTCTGCATCCTGTTCCTCTCATTTATGATAAGGTATGGTTGGTGAAAGTGGCACTGTTCAGGGTCCGGAACCTTGCTCTTTGGGGTAGGAAACTTGACTCTGCTCATAAAAATCTAGGAGGGGATGGATCCTAATGCCAAGCACTGGTTTGCCAGTGTGTGTGAATGTCCCCAAGAAAAGATACCTCCCAGCTGGAAGCCCACCTCATGTTTTGAGCTCTGGTAATTGGTCCTGTTTATTATAGAGTGTAGGTGGCTCTGAGTGTAGAGGTGGAGGTAGGTGTAGAAAGGTAAGGTAGTGTGGAGAGGAGCTCAACGTCCAAATATTTTGTAAAAACTCATGTTGTTGAGCTGGGTTGAGCCAGTGCTATCCCACTTTTCATTTGGCTAGGAGACTTGGGGTCGGCGGTTAATTTGTAGTTTAAAGGTCTTTGGTTCTCCATGTTTTTGGAGACCTCAGGAGGCCAAGTCTACTGGGAGTAGGTATGGAGTAACCACATGTTCTGAAGCACCCCTTCACACATGTCCACAGAACACATCTCAAAGTATACACATCAGCATGTGCACAGATGTATTCAAACTTAAGCCTGTGTCGGGGTGATCATCTCAGTTAGAAAATTGCAACATTTGCCCATTTGCTGTTTTAGCCTATTAAGACTGGGGAAAATGAGTTGTGGCAGAAATTTTTGAAATGATAATTTGGGGGATAAAGAAGCATTTGGTTCATCAATCAGAACTATCCCCCTGCTACATTAAACTGGATATTTTCAACTTCCATGCTTTTTTTTTTTCCGTAAGCCCAGGGACAGTTCATTACTCCAAGGACAATGACAGAAAATGCGCAGTGGGCAAGAGGGAGATTTACCTGATTTGTTTTTAAAGGAGTGTTTGGAATTGCAAACATCAAGGATAGGCTGGAGGCAATTAGCAAGGCACTGAAGGAATCATGTCTGAGAAAGAAAAAGAATGCAGTGGTATCACTTACCGTGTGTGGAGGAAATTGTCAGCTACAAGCCAAGAGATAGTAAGCATGACTTCTACGTGATTATCAGAAAGTCCAGTGAGTCTGCTTCTTAACCAAGGAACCATCAGACCAGGCTTATGCACCACTCTCAGGAGAGTTGTGCTTGACAGAGCAGTGAACAAAGTTTGGGATGCATGAGGAGACTGCTGCTGATTAGAGAAAAAAAAAAAAAAAGGTCAAAAGGCAACACGGAAGCTGGGTTAACAAAGGTTTTGGAGTCTGTTACATCCTGGGTTCAGATCATGGCTGAGTCACTTACCAGCTGGATGAAGCACATTATTTTTTTGAGCCACGGTTTCTTCATCTACAAAATAAGGACAATGATGCTTCCTTAGCGGAGTTGTTTTGAAGCTTAGAAAGAACATGTTTATAGTGGATGCCTCGGTGCTCAGCACATGCATGATTAAAAAGTAGAAAGGTTGTGAAGATGATGGGGCTGTGTCTGTAAGCATATTGATTCTTAGCTGGGGATGAATGGGGCCCGCTGTGAGTTGGCAGAGATGACTTCAGAAGGGAATTCATTTCTTTCTGGGGAGAAGGGAGAGTGAGATGAGGTCACATACATTTCCGATGGAATAGCATTATGTGAGAGACTATGATACAAAATCTTTCTTTTCATTACAGAATGTAAATACGCTTGCTGAAGGGTAGAAAGTAGGTGGATAAAATCAAATAGCTTAAAGGTAGCATAAAAGAAAAATAAAGTACAAAACCAGATTAAAAAAAGGACACCATTTTATATCCAGTAAATCCACACAGCATCTGATTTACTATTCTCCTGATTGCCTTTCAGCGTTTATTGGAGCCTACAGTATCTGTGAACAAGATGACCAGCTTTAAGATGGGGAGGAAGGGGACTATCTCCCTCTTCTTGTCTTGCTGTGATATCCAGAAACACAAGCCAGATAAATGAATAGAATAACTGGGGCATGCATTCCTCAGCTTTCCCCAGAGCTGGCCCCATTCTGTGCACCTTCCTTCTTGCTCTGGGCTTGCTTTGGGGTGACCACTTGCTGCATTTGCCTCCCAAGTTGTTGCCAGTTTAGCAGTTTCTTTGCACAGAACTCGGCCTTTCTCCCTGCTTTATAATCTGTTGCCTGCTCTCTGATGTGACACCCGGGAAGGCTGTGTTTCCATGGGTGACTGCTTCAGCTGGGCTTATCAACCCACTCCAGGGGCAGCCCTGGCAGAGCTGCTTTCCCTCTCTGGGCTCTGGTCCTGGGAGGTGGCTTCCAAGAGCATTCTGCATTCTGGATAGATGGGGTGTGAGTAATAATGGGAATAAAGAGAGAGGAAGGAGGAGAAATGAGACTTAGGTCACTAAGTTCAGGCTAATAATATATAAGGCTATGGTTTATATAATTATTTTAATAAAATAAAGGCAGCTTCTGGGTTGAGAATTCTCAAACTGTGGTCTGAGGAAAAGCGGCAGGACCCCAAGTCCTTTCAAGGGGATCCCTGAGGTCAGAACTCTTTCCATAGTAACACTAAGATGTTAGTTGCCCCTTTCACTCTTATTCTCTGATAAGTGTGCAGTAGAGTTTCTCAGCAGCTCCATGATAAGTGATGGCATCATTTTTGTGTGGCATGTACTTTTGTATTTCAAAAATTTCTCAGTTTGAATTTCTCATTTGACAAACATTGACAGATAAAAGCCACATAAACAAAAGCTCTTTGGTGGTTTTTAATAAATTTGGGGTCCTGAGACCAAAATGTTTGAGACTTGCTGTTCTAGATTATGGCTGTGCTTTCTACTGAGGGGTGCTGTTGGGAGAGAAATTCACCAGGTGTGGAGTTATGAAGATTTTCTAGGCTTTGTCATTACAAGAATGGATGCAGAAGAGACACTTGGCCATTGCATTAGTTACACTTGTTTATTCCTTTGCTTATTGCACAAGGCATTTGAGTGTATTGTTTTAAGCATACAGACTCTGGTGTCAGACTGCCTGCATATGAATCCTTGTTCAGCCACTTTGTTGCTCTGTGACTTTGGGCAAGTTAATGGATCTTCTTATGCCTTGGTTTCCTCATTGCGAATGAGGATCAAAATCCTTTTCTCCAGGGATTATTGTGAAGGGTAAGCTGCTCAGCCAGTCCCTGCCTGTGCTGGTAACTTTCCATTTGCCCCCCTCCTTTCTTCCCCTAATACATTCTCCTCCTTTCTTTACCTTGCTCTGGATCCTGGGAAGGTGAAGGGAGGGCTAATCCCTATGGACTCCATCATTTAGATTTCTTTGCCTTCTGGCTTCCTGTTGAGTTTGACCAATGGAGGGCACTGGCAAGAGATGAGAGGTAGAAGGAGAGAGAGACAGGGATGTTTGTTCCCCTACTTCCTTCCTGCTTTGGTGCCAGTTGTTGCACGGGCTGGGTCCCTCTCCAGTCCCAGTTGCAGCCACAGTTTCTATGGCTGGACGCTTTTCATGGCTCAGGGGCTCATGAAGCTCTGGCTACAGCCTCCTCCCCTTCCCTTCAGTCTAGGTATGTTGCCTGTCCTGGGGCATTGGGCTATCCTTCCTGTTTCCCTTGCCTCTGTACATCTGCTTAAGTACACCTGTAAATGGTCTTTTCTTAAGCTCTTTGTAAGATTCCTGTGAGCACACCTTGTTTCTGCTGCATCCTAGCCTCTCAGGAGGCGTTAGTGGCCACGATGAGTCTGACCCTGGCATTCACTGCTCTAGGTGCTACCTTGTGGGCTGCTACCGAGGCTTCCCAGATTTTCCTCTGTGCTTGCTCCCATGCTAGGCACGGACAGGGCAGTGGTTGCTCTCAAAAAGCTTGCGCAAAGGGACTAGACATTTAGGAATCAAAAAGTTCAGCAGAAACCCGAAGCCATAAATGCCAAGTGGCAATATGGCCAATGCTGAAACAAGTTCTCCTGGAGTTCAGAGGAGGAAGAATGGGCTGTTGGGAAAGGGGTCACTTTTCAACAGGATGGGAAAAGTGGATCTGCAGTGAAGCTCCGCGGCTGAGTAAGCATCACTCAGATGCATAGAGGCAGAGAGGGAACATGTGATTGACGTGACAGTAGCCTGTGGAGAAGGTGGAGTGATCCAGCTACAGTCTTGTCCCAGGGATGGACAGGGGAATGAGGGCTTCTTCCCCTTGGAGTCACTGAAGGTTTGTGTGCAATGGCTGGAGTGAAGACAGCGGTGGAGGAGATGTACAGGTGGTCCACATGTTGTTGGAGGAGGAGGATGTGAAGGCAGGTGGAGGTATGTGACCATCCAAGGGAAGATCTGGGGGGGCCTGGACTGGGAAATAACAGGAAAAGGATAGGGGAGCTGGGCAGGAGGGGGATTCTGAGGCCGAGGGCTCCTCTCCAAGCTTGTCTGACTGCTAAGCCCACGTCCTCCCTCCCCGGTGTGCCCCTCTCCCCAGCCCATGGCAAGGTCAGCAGATGCTTCTCCGGACCCTGGGGTGCAATCTGTTCTTTTTGTCACCGACTCCCTGAGTAACTGTGTGCTAGTTGCTTTTCCTCTCTGGGCATCAGTCTCTTCATCTGGAAGATAAAGGTGTAACATGCATGATCTGTAGAACCTCCTGGTTTGACATCTTGTGAGTCCATGCTGCAAATATCACATTGACTTTCACCCCCTCTGATAGTACTTCATCTGCAGGAGACATTTTGCCTTCAAAAGAGAGACTGATAAGAGGAAGGACTAACATTGTTCTCCTGCTATTTTGTAGGTACTGTGCTATGCAATGTTCATTTCTTATTTAATTGTCCTAACACCCTTCCTTCAGTTAGCATTGAATTTGGCAGAATTAACAGAAAATCTGACTCAGTGTGGTTAAATCAATAGAGTGAATTTTTCTCATAGAACAAGAAATCTGGAGGCAATTACCTATTGGCCTTAATTCAATAGCTCAGATATGTTAGGACAGGCACATGTATGCTTGTCTTGGCCTTTCCCTCATGGCCACAGAAGGGCTGCTGCAGCTCCAGCCACCATCTTTGTAAAGGAAGGGTGTGGGGGAAGGGACACTGCCAGGTCTGTCCATTGGTCCTTTTTTTTTTTTAATCAGTAAAGGAAAGCATTATTAGTTTCCCTCATTGACAGAAGAAAATAATGAGGCCTAGAGAGGTTGAGCCACTTCTAAACACCAAGAGTCAGCATGACTCTGCCCCAGAGTCTCAGCTCCCTTTCCTTTCCAGTGCTGGGTTAGCAAAACTGGTTTGCAGGTGCCTTATTGCACCAGGAGGCCTCTGCATCCTAGTGCAACCAAATATCAAGGTAGGTTAGCGACTGGAGGGGAATCCTCACTGGGGGATGTCCTTTTTTATTCCTGGAAGTGTTCTGAAGCTGAGTTTGTGTGCTGGGACCAGACCTCCCTTTCTTGATGGGAATAAATGATACTAACAGTATTCAGGAAAAGAGCACACCATTTAATTATGATTGAGAGGTGGGCAACCTTCTTCCCCAGTCGTCCTGCCCAAGCTGCTTGGTGAATCCTGTTCCTCCCTCTCACCTGCTGCATCCCACCTCTTTCCTTCTTCCTGAGTCTCCTGCATGGCTCCCTGACGCCCGGGAGGAAGATTTCTGTCCACACTGAAGTGCACCACTTGCTGAGTCAGCTGCGTCCCACCCTTGACCATGGGTGAACATGGTTTTTATTTTTGTCTTTTTTTTTCCTCTACTGGAAAATTACTGGATAGTTATTTTTTTTGTAGGGATTTAGTTGAAATGAAAGCAGAGACCTTGAAACAAATTGCAAATTATAACAAGTTTGGAGAATCGGAAAAATGAAGACCAAACTTCTGTTTTTTTTTTTTTTTTTTTTCCGTATTTCTGTTGAGAAGCCGCAGGAAGGCCAAGGCCAAGTTGAGGGGATGTCAGCCCAGGGCAGTATCCTCATCCCTCCCCTCCCATATTCCAATAATGTTTGGTTTCAAACAGGGCTTTTGCGAAGACCATTGTACTCATAACTAGGCCATCTGGGATGGGTTGTGTTGGTGTGAGTGGGACCAGGGGCGGGACCCTGGATGTATTTTCTTGGTCACTAGTGTGCCAGCGGATGGATGGAGGGGCTGTTTCCTGAGTTTGGAATGAAATCTGAGCATGAAACTGCCTGGCTTCAGCTCTTCCTGGCCTCTGCCTACTTTCAGGACCCAGCCCTGCCTCCCTCCTTCCTGCTGCACTTGCGTAGAGGAACATGATGAACTACTTGAGCACAACACACTGTTTCTCAGGGCCCTTTCTTCACATTTTCCCTGCAACACCTTTCTTAACTACACCTGGCTGGCACTCACTCACCTGTCAGGACTCAGGAAGCCATGCCTCAGTTCTTAGAACTAGCAAGGGGCTTCTTTGGGCTCCTGCCAAGCTTCCATGATGCATTCCTCCATAGCACTGAAATTTGCTCTTTGCTTTTCTTTCTTTTTATGGATTTGTGAGATCCGTGAGAACAGGGTCTATGCCTCGTTCATTTTGGAATCCCCAGCGCCTAGCACAGTGCTTGGCTCAGAATGGCCCTCCATAATGCAGCACTGAATGACTCTCAACAAACAGCAACTGTATACAATTTGCTTTCGGCAGAAGAGCAGCCAAGGTCCCTCTGCACAATGGATCCCCTGTAAGCCAAGCTCTGCTGCTGTGGATATCCAGCCTTCCGCATGATCTTCTCTTGAGACAAAAATGGTGCTTGAGCCGGTGCAGCAAGCACGCCCTTCTGTATTCCTCTCTTGAGATTGTTCGCATTTAATATTTGTGCCTAGACGCACCCGTTCCTGCTGGAGGGTTTTAATAGCTCACTTGACATTTTCTATTTTTTGGATGGTTGTTTCTATTAAATTGTTGTAATGAAACAAATGAACATTGCTTGTTTTTTTTTTTCCTTCTTCAAAATCTCTTTTTAAATGGACTGTATACCAAGCTTGCAATAGCAGTAGATTTTCCCTGAATGACTGAGCCAGGCAGTGCCTTGAAAGAAACAGCATTCAAAGTGGGCATTAGAACCAGGCCCCCAAGAAGATGGACTCCAGCTGTTTCATTTTGGAGGCGAGGTAATGAGACTAGAGACGAAGTAACGGCTCCTCACATTGTTAGTGACAGAGTTGGCCTTATAACCCAGGAACGCTTATCACTGAAGAGTTTATTTATTTTTTAATTATCAATAACATTGTCTTGTAATAAAGGTTCTTCTTAACTGCTGAAGTCCAGGAATAAGAATAAAAAAGTTAGCCCAAATTTTCAGCACCGGAAATAATATTTTAGTACCTTTATTGGTCACTTGTTCTTTGTGTACATATTTTACGCTTATTTTAATAAACACTTATACCTAAAACATGTAAAGTATGAAGAAGAAAATGAATTACCCAAACTCAAGTCCCTAGAGTTAAGTGCTGCAAGCAATTGGATATGTGGTTTTGCAAAATGTTGTTTCTCTAAATAGATAAAAAGTGGGATCACACTATATATCTTGTCTGGTAACTTGCATTTTGCATCTTACTAATATAGTATGAACAGCTTTTAAACCAAAAAGTACTCACAGCCTCATTTTTGATGACTGGATAGCAGCCTATACATGTGCCACAATTTATTTATCAAAATTGTTATTATTAGACGTGTAAGTTGTTCCCTGTTTTTTTCACTATTACACATAGTACTTTGATAAATATCTTTGACTATGGAAGAATACAGTTTTTCACTCATTTGTTATTTCGTTAGAATAATTTGCTTGAGGGTAGTAATTTATGGGTCAATGTGCTTGCACATGTTAGAGATATTTGACGTGGACCTTCAAATCGCATTCCAGAAGAACAATGTGAGGTTATTTCTTAAAGAAGCATATGAGAAGGCTCATTTTCACATCCCTGCCTTGCTGCATTCAAATGTACTTCTCATTTCATCAGTTTTGGTGAATTTGTGTCTTTGAAAAATCAACCATTTCACTGAAATTTTAAAATTTATTATCATACAGTTGTACATAGTTTTCCCTTATAATGAACAAATAACCATTTCATGCTTGTGGTTGTAAGCCCCTTCTCATTCTTAGTATGTTGTTAAGAAGAGCAGAATGCTCTGGGCAGATTTCAAAATCGTTAGTTTTCTCTCCCTGCTGCTGTAAGCAAAAGTGGATTTTTTTTCTTCAGTATTTACTGTGAGAACTTGGGAGAGCTCCTGGAGGTAAGCCTCACAAAAGTGTGGGGATCCCTGTGAGACTACCCTGGAGTTTATAAACTCTCAAACTTTGTCCACACAGGGCCTCCAGCAATTCATGAATTATAGTTCAGGTTTTCCTACCTTGGCACTGCTTCTGGTGGTTTTCTCCTGCTGGGATTCTGCTCCAGTGAGCTGTGATTCCTTGTATCCACCTGGCTGTCTCATCAGTTTTGGGGGCAGCAGTTTGCCCTGTCACCTGAGTTCTCTGACGGATCTAAAAAGAACTGCTGACTTTCAGTTTTTTCAACTCTTCCTTCGTTGTGAGGATGGGAGTGACAACGTTCAAGATCCTCACATGTGGGACTGGAAACAGGAAGACCTCCATTCTCAATGTTTTCTGTTGTTGTTTGTCTTCCTTCTCCCTTCCTCCCTCCTTCCCTCCCTCCCTTTCTTTTCTTTCCTTTCTTTCTTTCTATCAATTAGCTTTGTAAGATGTTCATCTACATTATTGGTCTTTTCACAAATTCTTTTTATTCATTCTGCTTTTTAGGATTTGAATAAATTACTTCCAGCTTTTATATTTAATAATTCCTCCCTCTTTCTTTCTTTAGGTTATATTTTGCTGTTATTCTAGCTGTTCGAGTGAGACAGTTTATTTTTACTGTTATCTCTTGCATTTACTTCTATTCCTTTGTTCTGTTAATTTCTTTAGGGAAATGGATTATCTGTATGCCTAGGTCATAAGCTTCTTTTGGGCGAAGATCTTGTTTTCTTCAGATCATGGCACAGTGCTCAGCTCAAGGTGAATGATCCATAGAGGCTGAATTCATAAATGAAGGAGTAAATGCATGTTAGATTTAAGGTGTCTGTCCTCCTATCCCATGTACTTTTTCTATTTAAATTTATTTTGCCATTTCTTCAACATTTTGCATTTAAAAGTGTTGCTCCTTTTGGCCCAAATATACCATATATGCAATTTCATATCTCACTTTGTGAAATTTAATCTGGTTATCATATTTTTAAATAAAATTTTTATAATGTTATTATGGATTCATTTCTATTCATTGGGTGTGTTATATTTTTATTACTTAACTGTAACCTATGGATGTAAATTTGAGATAGTGCCAATTATTTTTGCTATTAAAAGAAATTATATGAATATTTTACAAAGCATTATGGAAACTTTCTTCATGATAAAATTACTGTGGTGACATTTATGGGTCAAAGACCTGAATATTTAATTGTTAGATTTTGACAAATGGTTTTTCAAAAGGGTAATTCAAAAGGTGGCATCCACCAGCAATGCATGAATGTTAATTGTCTCTCCACAGATTTGCTAATTTGGGGTGTGTCTACCCCTGCCTTCCAACTCTGCCTCAGTACTCCTGACACTACACTGTAACACCCCCTGTCTCTCTTTAGATCTTTGAAACCTTTTTCCAGTTTCTTGAATGGAACAAAGGTGACAGTGAGAAGGATCAAGAATTAAGATGATACACTTGGCCAGGTGCAGTGGCTCATGCCTGTAATCCCAGCGCTTTGGGAGGCTGAGGGGGAGCGGATCACTTGAGGTCAGGAGTTCGAGACCAGCTTGGCCAACATGGTGAAACCCCCGTCTCTGCTAAAAGTACAAAAATTAGCCGTGCTTGGTGATGGGCACTGTGACAGGCGCCTGTAGTCCCAGATACTCAGGTGGATGGGGCAGGAGAATCACTTGAACCTAGGAGGCAGAGGTTGCAGTGAGCTGAGATTGTACCACTGCACTCCAGCCTGGGTGACAGATGGAGACTCCATTTTGGAAAAAAATAAAAAAAAAATAAAAAAGATAGTTTACTTCACTTATTCTTCTATTTTTTTTTAAAAACTAAGATTGATTGAGCCTTTTTAAAGTTAGAAAGTATAAAGGAGAAAATAAGACCCGAATGATCCATTTATTCTTGAATTTATTTCACAAGTTGGAAAAGCCAAACAGGGTGGAGTGGAAGAAAATGGACAGCAAAAGCCTCATTTCCCATTTTCTGTTCCTCTCCTTGGAGGTAATTAATTATGAATATGTCTTTGATTGTTTCCAGAATGCACATGCTAGCAAACTTACTACATTTCAGTATTCCAAGATACTCTAGTGTTGACCTTTTTTTGTAGCTGTCACCTGGCTGGAGTGGTTCTGGGAGATCCTATGTTGCAGGAGGCATGGTGTCTTAAACTAAACAATTTCATCAGTACAAATGTATGGGATGCATGTGACATTTTGTTACGTGTATATAATGCATAGTGATCAAGCCAGGGTATTTAGGATGTCCATCACCAAGTATAATACATTTTTGTCAATTATAGTCACCCGACTCTGCTACCAAACACTGAATTTATTCCTTTTATCTAACTATGTGTTTGTACCCTTTAACCCACTTCTCTTCATACTCCCTCCTGTCCTACTCACCCTTCCCAGTGTGTTATCTATCTTCCACTCTCTACCTCCATCTGATAACATTTTTAGCTCACATGTATAAGTGAGAACATTTGATATTTGTCTTTCTGTGCCTGGCTTATTTTACGTAAGATAATGAACTTCAGTACCATCCATGTGCTGAAAATGACATGATTTCATTCTTTTATATGTCTAAGTAGTATTCCAATGTGCATATATACCACATTTTCTTTATCCATTCATCCACTGATGAACACTTAGGTTGATTCAATATCTTTGCTATTGTGACTAGTGCTTCAATATATACACAAGCACGGATATCTCTTTGATATATTGATTTCTATTCCTTTGGGGTAGATACTCGGTGTGGGGTTGCTGGATTGAATGGTAATTCTCTTTTTAGTTCTTTTAGAAATCTCCATACTGTTTTTGATAGTGGCTGTACTAGTTTTTATCCCACAGTTTATAAGAGTTCTCTTTTCTCCACACCCTCACCAATATCTGCTATTTTTTCTTTTTAATAATAGCCATTCTGACTGGATTAAGATATCTCATTGTAGTTTTGGTTTGCATTTCTCTAGTGATTAGTGACATTGAGTATGTTTTCATACACCTGTTGGCTGTTTGTAGGTCTTCTTTAGAGAAATCTCCATTCATGTCCTTTGCCCACTTTTTAATGGGATTATTTGCTTCTTTTTCCTGTTGGTTGTTTGAGTTTCTTATATATTCTGGATACTAGTCCTCTTTCAGATGAATAGCTTAAAAATATTATTTAATAATAAATATTATTATTAAATAATATATTAAATATTACTAAATGCAAATATTATTTAATGTCTTAAATATTAAATGCAAATATTATTTAACATTTTAAATAATATTTTTCTCCCATTCAACAGATTGTCTCTTTGCTCTTTTGATTATTTCTTTTGGTACACAGAAGCATTTTAATTTAATTAAGTCCCATTGGTCTATTTTTGCTTCTGTTGCCTGTGCTTTTGAGGTCTTAGTCATAAATTTTCTGTCTAGTCTGATGTCCAGGAGAGTTTTCTCTAAGTTTTCTCCTGGTATTCTTATAGTTTTGGGTCATATGCTTAAATATTTAATCCATTTTGAATTGATTTTTGTATATGCTGCAAGGTGGGAGTCCAGCTTCATTATTCTGCATGTGGCTATCCAGTTTTCCTGGCATCATTTACTGAAGACGGTGTCCTTTCCCCAGTGTAAGTTCTTGTTGGCTTTGTCGAAAAACAAATAGCTATAAATATGTGGCTATATTTCTGGATTCTCTATTCTGTTCCGTTTGTCTATGTGTCTATTTTTATATCAATACTGTGCTGTTTTGGTTACTATAGCATTATCATATATTTAGAAGTCAGATAACGTTATGCCTCCAGCTTTGTTTTTAATGCTCAGGATTGCTTTGGCTATTCAAGCTTTTTTTTGGTTCTGTATAAATTTTAGAATTTCTTTGGGAAGTCTGTGAAGAGTGACATTGGTATTTTGATAAGGAGTGCGTTGAATCTGTAGATTGCTTTGGGCAATATAGCCATTTTAACAATATTAGTTCTTCTGATGCATAAGTATGGGATGTTTTTCTGTTGTTTGTATTCTCTTCATTTTTTCATTAGTGTTTCATAGTTTTCCTTGAAAATATCTTTACCTTTCTGGTTAGATTTTTCCCTAGGCATTTTATTTTATTTTGGTAGCTATTGTAAATGGGATTGCTGTCTTGATTTCTTTCTAGGCTAGATTGTTATTAGTGTATAGAAATACTACTAATTTTTGTATGTTGCTTTTGTATTAGGTAACTTCACTGAATTCATTTATCAGATCTACAAAATTTTTGGTAAAGTCTGGGTTTTTCTAGATACGATTACATCATTAGCAAAGAGAGATAATTTTACTTACGCTTTTCTAATTTGGATTCTTTTTATTTCTTCTATTGCCTGATTGCTCTGGCTAGGACTTCCTGTACTATGTTGAATAGCAGTGATGAAAGTGAGCATCCTTGTTTTTTTTCGACTTTTCCCCAGTCATTGTGATGTTAGCTGTGGGTTTGTTGTATTCAGTCTTTATTATGTCGAGGTACTTTTCTTCTACCCCTAATTCACTAAAAGTTTTTATCATGAAAGGATGTTAAATTTTACCAAATGCTTTTTCTGCATCTATAGGGATGATCATAGAGTTTTATTATTATTATTATTTTATCATTATACTTTAAGTTCTGGGGTACATGTGCACAACGTGCAGTTTTGTTACATAGGTATACATGTGCCATGGTGGTTTGCTGCATCCATCAACCCATCACCTACATTATGTATTTCTCCTAATGCTATCCCTCCCCTAGTCCCCCACCTCCGAAGAGCACCTGGTGTGTGTGATGTTCCCCTCCCCATGTCCATGTGTTCTCATTGTTCAGCTCCCACTTATGAGTAAGAACATGCGGTGTTTGGTTTTCTGTCCTTGCGATACTTTACTCGGAATGATGGTTTGCAGCTTCATCCATGTCCCTGCAAAGGACATGAACTCATCTTTTTTTATGGCTGCATAGTATTCCATGGTGTATATGTGCCACATTTTCTTTATCAAGTCTATCATTGATGGATATTTGGGTTGGTTCCAAGTCTTTGCTTTTGTGAACAGAGCCGCAATAAACATATGTGTGCATGTGTCTTTATAGTAGAATGATTTATAATCCTTTGGGTATATACCCAGTAATGGGATTGCTGGATCAAGTGGTATTTCTAGTTCTAGATCCCTGAGAAATTGCCACACTGTCTTCCAAAATGGTTGAACCAATTTACACTCCCACCATTCCTATTTCTCCACATCCTCTCCAGCATTTGTTGTTTCCTTACTTTTTAATGATTGCCATTTTAATGATCGCCATTCTAACTGGCATGAGATGGTATTTCATTGTGGTTTTGATTTGCATTTCTCTAATGACCAGTGATGATGAACTGTTTTTCATATGGTTGTTGGCTGCATAAATGTCTTCATTTGAGAAGTGTCTGTTTATATCTTTCGCCCACTTTTTGATGTTTTTTTTTTCTTGTAAATTTGTTTATGTTCTTTGTAGATTCTGGATATTAGCCCTTTGTCAGATGGATAGATTGCAAAAATTTTCTCCCATTCAGTAGGTTGCCTGCTCACTCTGATGATAGTTTCTTTTGCTTTGCAGAAGTTCTTTAGTTTAATTAGATCATATTTGTCAATTTTGGCTTTCATTGCCATTGCTTTTGGTATTTTAGACATGAAGTCTATGCCCATGCCTATGTCCTGAATGGTATTGCCTAGGTTTTCTTCTAGGATTTTTATGGTTTTAGGTCATACATTTAAGTCTTTAGACCATCTTGAGTTAATTTTTGTATAAGGTGTAAGGAAGGGGTCTAGTTTCAGTTTTCTGCATATAGCTAGCCAGTTTTTCCAGCACCATCTATTAAATAGAGAATCCTTTCCCCATTGTTTTTGACAGGTTTGTCAAAGATCAGATGGTTGTAGATGTGTGGTGTTATTTCTGAGGCCCCGTTCTGTTCCATTGGTCTATATATCTGTTTTGGTACCAGTACCATGCTATTTTGGTTCCTGCAGCCTTGTAGCACAGTTTGAAGTCAGGTAGCATGATGCCTCCAGCTTTGTTCTTTTTGCTTAGGATTGTCTTGGCTATGCAGGCTCTTTTTTTGTTCTATATGAGCTTTAAAGTAGTTTTTTCCAATTCTGTGAAGAAAGTCATTTGTAGCTTGACGGGGATTGCATCGAACCTATAAATTACTTCGGGCAGTATGGCCACTTTCACGATATTGATTCTTCCTATCCATGGGCATGGAATGTTTTTTCATTTATTTGTGTCCTCTCTTATTTCCTTGAGCAGTGGTTTGTGGTTCCTCTTGAAGAGGTCCTTCACGTCCCTTGTAAGTTGTATTCCTAGGTATTTTATTCTCTTAGTGGCAATTGTGAATGGGAATTTACTCATGATTTGGCTCTTTTTTTGTCTGTTATTGGTATATAGAAATGCTTGTGATTTTTGTACATTGATTTTGTATCCTGAGACTTTGCTGAAGTTGCTTATCAGCTTAAGAAGATTTTGGGCTGAGACAATGGGGTTTTCTAAATATACAATCATGACATCTGCAAACAGAGACAATTTGACTTCCTCTTTTCCTATTTGAATATCCTTTATTTCTTTCTCTTGCCTGATTGCCCTGGCCAGAACTTCCAATACTATGTTGAATAGGAGTGCTGAGAGAGGGCATCCTTGTCTTGTGCCAGTTTTCAAAGGGAATGCTTCCAGTTTTTGACCATTCAGTATGATATTCACTGTGGGTTTTTCATAAATAGCTCTTATTATTTTGAGATGCATTCCATCAATACCTGGTTTATTTATTTTTTATTTTTATTTATTTATTTATTTTTGAGACAGAGCCTCGCTCTGTTGCCCAGGCTGGAGTGCAGTGGCACGATCTTGGTGCAACCTCTGTCTCCTGGGTTCACGCCTTTCTCCTGCCTCAGCCTCCCAAGTAGCTGGGACTACAGGTGCCCGCCACCATGCCTGGCTAACTTTTTTGTATTTTTAGTAGAGATGAGGTTTCACTGTGTTAGACAAGATGGTCTCGGTCTCCTCACCTTGTGGTCCACCCACCTCAGCCTCCCAAAGTGCTGGGATTAGAGGCGTGAGCCACCACACCCTGCAATACCTAGTTTATTGAGAGTTTTTAGTGTGAAGGGGTGTTGAATTTTGTCTAAGGCCTTTTTTGCATCTATTGAGATAACCATGTGGTTTTTGTCATTCGTTCTGTTGATGTGATGGATTATGTTTATTTATTTGCATATGTTGAACCAGCCTTGCATCCCTGATATGAAGCTGACTTGATCGTGGTGGATAAGCTTTTTGATGTGCTGCTGGATTCTGATTGCCAGCATTTTATTGAGGATTTTTGCATCGATGTTCATCAGGGATATTGGCCTGAAATTTTCTTTTTTTGTTGTGTCTCTGTCAGGTTTTGGTATCAGGATGATGCTGGCCTCATGAAATGAGTTATGGAGGATTCTCTCTTTTTCTATTGTTTGGAATAGTTTCAGAAGGAATGGTAGCAGCTCCTCTTTGTACCTCTGGTAGAATTTGGCTGTGAATCTTTCTGGTCCTGGACTTTTTTTGGTTGGTAGGCTATTAATTACTGCCTCAATTTCAGAACTTGTTATTGGTTTATTCAGGGATTCAATTTCTTCCTTGTTTAGAGTTGGGAGGGTGTAGCGTCCAGGAATTTATCCATTTCTTCTAGATTTTCTAGTTTATTTGCATAGAGGTGTTTATGGTATTCTCTGATGGTAGTTTGTATTTCTGTGGGATCAGTGGTGATATCTCCTTTATCATTTTTTATTGCATCGATTTGATTCTTCTCTCTTTCTTATTTATGAGTCTGGCTAGTGGTCTATCTATTTTGTTGATCTTTTCTAAAAACCACCTCCTGGATTCATTGATGTTTTGAAGGGTTTTCTGTATCTCCATCTCCTTCACTTCTGCTCTGATCTTAGTTATTTCTTGTCTTCTTCTAGCTTTTGAATGTGTTTGCTTTTGCTTCTCTAGTTCTTTTAATTGTGATGTTAGGGTGTCGATTTTAGAACTTTCCTGCTTTCTTTTATGGGCATTTAGTGCTATAAATTTCCCTCTACACATTGTTTTAAATGTGTCCCAGAGATTCTGGTATATTGTGTCTTTGTTCTCATTGGTTTCAAAGAACATCTTTATTTCTGCCTTAATTTCATTATTTACCTAGTAGTCATTCAGGAGCAGGTTGTTTAGTGTGCATGTAGTTGTGCGGTTTTGTGTGAGTTTCTTAATCCTGAGTTCTAATTTGATTGCACTGTGGTCTGAGAGACTGTTTCTTATGATTTCCATTCTTTTGCGTTTGCTGAGGAGTGTTTTACTTCCAATTATGTGGTCAATTTTAGAATAAGTGTAATGAGGTGCTGAGAAGAATGTATATTCTGTTGATTTGGGGTGGAGAGTTCTGTAGATGTCTATTAGGTCCACTTGGTCCAGAGCTGAGTTCAAATCCTGAATATCCTTGTTAATTTTCTGTGTTGTTGACCTGTCTAATATTGACAGTGGGGTGTTTAAAGTCTCTCACTGTTATTGTGTGGGAGCTTACATCTCTTTGTAGGTCTCTAAGAACTTGCTTTATGAATCTGGGTGCTCCTGTATTGGGTGCATATATATTTAGAATAGTTAGCTCTTCTTGTTGCATTGATCCCTTTACCATTATGTAATGCCCTTCTTTGTCTCTTTTGATCTTTGTTGGTTTAAAGTTTGTTTTATCAGAGACCAGGATTGCAACTCCTGCTATTTTTGCTGTTGTTGCTTTCCACTTGCTTGGTAAATAGTCCTTCATCCCTTTATTTTGAGTCTATGTGTGTCTCTGCACGTGAGATGGGTTTCCTGAATACAGCACACTGATGGGTCTTGACTCTTTATCCAATTTGCCAGTCTGTGTCTTTTAATTGGGGCATTTAACCCATTTACATTGAAGGTAGATATTGTTATGTGTGAATTTGATCCTGTCATTCTGATGCTACCTGGTTATTTTGCCTGTTAGTTGATGCAGTTCCTTCAGAGTGTCAATGGTCTTTACAATTTGGCTTGTTTTTGCTGTGGCTGGTACTGGCCATTCCTTTCCATGTTTAGTGCTTCCTTTAGGAGCTCTCGTAAGGCAGGCCTGGTGGTGACAAAATCTCTCAGCATTTGCTTGTCTGTAAAGGATTTTATTTCTCCTTTGCTTATGAAACTTAGTTTGGCTGGATATGAAATTCTGGGTTGAAAATTCTTTTCTTCGAGAATGTTGAATATTGGCCCCCACTCTCTTTTGTCTTGTAGGGTTTCTGCAGAGAGATCCACTGTTAGTCTGATAGGCTTCCCTTTGTGGGTAATACGACCTTTCTCTCTGGCTGCCCTTAACATTTTTCCCTTCATTTCAACCTTGGCGAATCTGACGATTATGTGTCTTGGGGTTGCTCTTCTTGAGGATTATCTTTGTGGTGTTCTCTTTATTTCCTGAATTTGAATGTTGGCCTGTCTTGCTAGGTTGGGGAAGTTCTCCTGGATAATATCCTGCAGAGTGTTTTCCAACTTGGTTCCATTCTCCCCATCACTTTCAGGTACACCAATCAAACATAGATTTGGTTTTTTCACATAGCCCCATATTTCTTGGAGGCTTTGTTCATATCTTTTCATTGTTTTTTCTCTAATCTTGTCTTCTCACTTTATTTCATTAAGTTGATCCTCAATCTCTGATACCCTTTTATTCTGCTTGATTGATTTGGCTATTGATACTTGGGTATGCTTCAGGAAGTTGTCACGCTGTGTTTTTCAGCTCCCTCAGGTCGTTTATGTTTTTCTCTAAACTGGTTATTTTAGTTAGCAATTTGTCTAACCTTTTTTTCAAGGTTCTTAGCTTCCTTGCATTGGGTTAGATCATGCTCCCTTAGCTCAGAGGAGTTTGTTATTACCCATCTTCTGAAGCTTACTTCTGTCAGTTCATCAAACTCATTCTCCATCCAGTTTTGTTCCCTTGCTGGCAAGGAGTTGTGATCTTTTGGAGGAGAAGAGGGGTTCTGGTTTTTGGAATTTTTAGCCTTTTTGTGCTGGTTTCTCCCCATCTTCATGGATTTATTTAACTTTTGATGTTGGTGATCTCAGGATAGGGTCTCTGAGTGGACGTGCTATTCCTTTCTGTTTGTTAGTTTTCCTTCTAACAGTCAGGCCTCTCTGCTGCAGGTCTGCTGGAGTTTGCTGGAAGTCCACTCTAGACCCTATTTGCCTGGGTGTCACCAGCAGAGGCTGCAGAACAGCTAATATTGCTGCCTGTTCTTTCCTCTGGAAGCTTCATCCCAGAGGGGCAACTGCCAGATGCCAGCCAGAGCTCTCCTGTATGAGGTGCCTCTCAGCCACTACTAGGAGGTGTCTCCCAGTCAGGATACATGGGCATCAGGGACCCACTTGAGGAGGCAATCTGACCCTTAGCAGAGCTTGAATGCTGCGCTGGGAGGACCGCTGCTCTCTTCAGTGCCATCAGGCAGGGATGTTTAAGTCTGCCGAAGCTGTGCCCACAGCTACCCTTTCCCCAGGTGTTCTATCCCAGGGAGGTGGGGATTTTATCTATAAGTCCCTGACTGGGACTGCTGCCTCTTTTTTTCAGTGATGCCCTGCCCAGAGAGGGGGAATTTAGACAGGCAGTCTGGCCACAGTGGCCTTGCTGAGCTGCGGTGGGCTCCGCCCAGTTTGAACTTCCTTTGTTTATACTGTGAGGGTAAAACCACCAACTCAAGCCTCAGCAATGGTGGACGCCCCTCCCCACACCAAGCTTGAGTGTCTCAGGTCGACCTCAGACTGTTGGGCTGGCAGTGAGAATTTCAAGCCAGTGGATCTTAGTTTGCTGGGCTCCATGGGGGTGGGACCCGCTGAGCCAGACCACTTGGCTCCCTGGCTTCAGCCCCCCTTCCAGGGGAGTGGACGGTTCTGTCTCACTGGTGTTCCAGGCACCACTAGGGTATGGAAAAAACAAACAAACAAACAAAGAAACAAACACTCCTGCAGCTAGTTCAGTGTCTGCCTGAATGGCCGCCCAGTTTTGTGCTTGAAACCCAGCATCCTTGTGGCGTAGGCACAGGAGGGAATCTCCTGGTCTGCAGGTTGCAGAGACCATGGGAAAAGCACAGTACCTGGGCCAGAGTGCACCATTCTTTATGTGCAGTCCCTCACGGCTTTCCTTGGGTAGGGGAGAGAATTCCCTGACCCCTTGGGCTGACCCCTTGTGCTTCCTGGGTGAGGCGACGCCCCACCCTGCTTCAGCTCACCCTCCATGGGCTGAATCCACTGTCCAACCAGTCCCAGTGAGATGAACTGGGTATCTTGATTGGAAATGCAGAAATTACCTGCCTTCTGTGTTGGTCTTGCTGGAAGCTGCAGGCTGGAGCTGTTCCTATTCAGCCATCTTGCCAGCAATCCCAGATGATCATATAGTTTTGTCCTTCATTTTGTTGATGTGATGCACCCCATTTACTGATTTGCATATATTGATCCATCCTTTCATTCATGATCAAGTGGGAGGATAAATCCCACTTGATCATGGTGCATTATCTCCTTGATATACTGTTGGATTTGGTTTGCTAGTATTTTGTTGAGAATTTTTGTGTCCATATTCATCAAGGATATTTTGTGGTGCCCTTGTCTGTTTTTTTAATTAGAGTAATTCTGGCCCAAAGAAGGAGGTGGAGAGAATTCTATCCTCTTCCATTTTTGTCATGGTTTCAGGAAGATTGGTATTAGTTTTTCTTTGTACATTTGGTAGAATTTGGCTGTGAATCCATCTAGTCCTGAGCTTTTCCTTGTTGGGAGTCTTTTTTTTTATTACTCATTTCATCCTGATATTCATTATTGGTCTGATCAGGTTTTCTGTTTATTCCCGATTCAATCCTGGGAGGTTGTATGTTTCCAGGAATTTATCCATTCCTCTAGGTTTCCCAATTTGTTAGCGTATACTTGCTTATAATAGTCACTGATGATCTTTTGTATTTCTGCGGTGACATGGTTTGGATTTGTGTCCTCACCCAAATCTCATTGTTAAATTGTAATCACCAATGTTGGAGGAGGGGCTTAGATGGGAGGTAATTGGATCATGGGGGCCAGATTTCCCCCTTGCTGTTCTTGTGATAGTGAGCTTTCATGAGATATGGTTGTTTTAAAGTGTGTGGCACCTCTCCCCGCTTCCTCCTGCTCTGGACATGTAAGACATGCCTCCTTCCTTTTCACCTTCTGCCATAATTGTAAGTTTCCTGAGGCCTCCCCAGCCATACTTCCTGTACAGAATGTGGAACTGTGAGCCAATTAAACCTCTTTTCTTTACGAATTACCCAGTCTCAGGTAGTTCTTCATAGCAATGCAAGAATGGTACCAATACAGAAATTTGGTATCAGGAAGTGAGGCCTTGCTATAAAAATACCTGAAAATGTGGGAGAAACTTTGGAACTGAGTAAGGTGCAGAAGTTGGAACAGTTTGGAGGGCTCAGAAGAAGACAGAAACATGAGGGTAAGTTTTGAACTTCACGGAGACTAGTTGAACGGTTGTGACCAAAATGCTGATAGTGATATGGACAGTGAAGTACAGGCTGAGGTGGTCTCAGATGGGCAGAAGAGGAACTTATTGGGAACTGGAGTAAAGGTCACTCTTGCTATGCTTTCACACAGAGACTGGTGGCATTGTGTCCCTGCTCTAGGGATCTATGAAACCTTGAACTTGATAGTGATGATTTAGGGTGTCTGGCAGAACAAATTTCTAAGCAGCAAAGCATTCAACATGTGGCCTGGCTCCTTCTAACAGTGTAGGGTCACATATGTGAGCAAAGAGGTGATCTGAAATTAGAACTTATTTTTAAAAGGGAAGCAAAGCATAAAAGTTTAGAAAACTTGCAGCCTGACCATGTGGTAGAAAAGAAAAACTTATTTTCTGGGGAGGAATTCAAGCCGGCCACAGAAATTTGTGTTAAGTAACAAGGAGGTGACTGTTAATAGCCAAGACAATGGGGAAAATGCCTCAAAGACATTTCAGAGACCTTTGCAGCAGTCCCTCCTATCACAGGCCTGGAGGCTTAGGAGGAAAGAATAGTTTCATGGGCCAGGCATAGGACCCTGCTGCCTGCACAACCTCTGGACACTGCTCACTGCATCTCAGCCACTCTAGTTTCAGCTGTGGCTAAAAGGGCCCCACATACATCTCAGGCTGCTGTTCCAGAAAGTGCAAGTCATAATTCTTGGTGGCTTTCATGTGGTTTTAAGCTGTGGGTATGCAGAAGGCAAGAGTTGAGGCTTGGGAGCCTCCACCTAGATTTCAGAGGTTGTATGGAAATGCCTAGATGTCCAAGCAGAAGTCTACTGCAGGGGCTTTTGAGTTAATGCTGGGATGAGTTAAGACTTGGGGGACTGTTGAGAAGAGATGATTGTATTTTGCAATGTGAAAAGGGCGTGATATTTGGGAGAGGCCAGGGGCAGAATGACATGGTTTATATTTGTGTCCCTGCCCAAATCTCACGTTGAATTGTAATCCTCAGTGTTGGAGGAGGGGCCCTTTGCCACAACTGTAAGTTTCCTGAGGCATCCCCAGACGTGTTTCTGGTATAGCCTGTGGTACTATGAGTCAATTAAATCTCTTTTCTTTAGAAATTACCTGATCTCTTGTAGGTTTTTTTTTTATATAGCAATGTGAGAACAAACTAATACATGTAGTATCAGTTGTAATCTCTTCTTTTTCATTTCTGAGTTTTCTCTCATCTTTTTTTGGTTAGTCTAGTTAGTGGCTTATCAATTTTATCTTTTTGAAGAATCAACTTTTTGTTTCACTGATTTTTTGTCTTTTTCTAGTCTCTCATTTACTTCTGCTCTAATCTCTATTTTTTTTCTTCTGCTAATTTTAGGTTTTGTTTGTTCTTGTTTTTCTAGTTCCTTAAGGTGCATTGTTATTTTTAATTAAACATTTTTTGGTAATTGAAGAAGACATCCAATAGCTGCATTGTTAGAATATTAATCTGTAATCTTGCTACTTTTTTGATGTAGGCATTTATTGCTATAAACTTCCCTCTTAGCACTGTTTCTGCTGTGTCCTGCAGGTTTTGGTGTGTTGACTTTCATTTGTTTCAAAAATTTTTTTTATCTCTATCTTAATTTCTTCATTGACCTAATGGTCATAGAGGAGCATGTTGTTAATTAGGGTTATGGTAATCTATTTTTATAGTTTCCAAAGTTTATCTTGGCATTCCTTTATAGTTTTATTCCACTGTGGTCTGAGAAGATACTTGATACAATTTTGATGTTTTAAAATTTGTTGAGACTTGTTTTTGGCCTAGCATGTGATCTATCCTGGAGAATGTTCTAAGTGCTAATGAAAAAAATGTACATTGTGCAGTTGTTGGATGGAATGTTCTGTAAATGTCTGTTAGGTCCATTTGGTCTAAAGTCCAGTTTAAATGTAATGTTTCTTTGTTGAATTTCTGTCTTGATGATATGTCTAATGCTGACAGTAGGGTATTGAAGTCCCTCAATATTATTGTGTTCAGTGTATCTTTCTCTTTAGGTCTAGAATATTTGCTTTATGAATCTTTGTGCTCCAGTGTTGGGCCCATATATATTTAAGATTTATATATCCTCTAGTTGGATCAATCCTTTTATCATTATATAATTTTCTTCTTTGTCTTTTTTTATTGTTTTTGACTTAATGTCTGTTTCATATGATATACATATAGCTGTTAATGCTTACTTCTTGTTTCTGTTTGCATGGAATATCTTTTTCCATCCCTTTACTTTCAATCTATATGTGTCTCTACTGGTAAGGTGAGTTTCTTATAAGAAACTCATTCTAGTTGCTTATAAGAAACTCACCTTACCAGTTATAGTTATAATAAGTTATATTTAACTTATTATAGTTAGGTCATGTTTTTAAAAGTCCATTTAGCCATGATATATCTTTTTTTCTTTTTGAGACAGAGTCTCACTCTGTCCCCCAGGCTGGAGTGCAGTGGCACAATCTCTAGCCATTCTATATCTTTTCAGTGAAGCATTTAATTCATGTTCGAGGTTATTATTGATATATGAGGTTTTGTTCCTGTCATATTTATAATTGTTTTCTGGTTGTTTTATATGTACATACTTTCTTCCTTTTTCTCATATTGTTTCTCACTATGGTTTGGTGGATTTCTATAGTAGTATCATTTGAGTCCTTTTTTTCCTCATTTGTGTGACTGCTTTGCCAGTGAGTTTTATACTTTTATGTATTTTCATTATTGTAAATATCCCTTTGGTTTCAGGTTTAGGACTTTCTTGAGCATTTCTTGTAGGTTTGGTCTAGTGGTAATGAATTCCCTCAAGATTTGATTGTCTGGGAAAGGCTTTATCTCTCCTTCAATTACAAAGGATTATTTTGCTGAATATAGTATTCTTGACTAACAGTTATTTTCTTTTAGCACTGTGAATATGTCATTCAATTCTCTTCTGACTTGTAAGATTTCTGCTGAGAAATCCACTGTTAGTTTAATGGAGTTTCCTTTAGAGGTGACTAGATGCTTTTTTCTTGCTGTTCTTAGGATTTGCTCTTTATCTTTGACTTTAGACAGTTTGACTATAATGGGCTGTGGAGAAGTTCTTTTTGCATTTGTATCTTCCTGGGGATTGCTAAGCCTCCTGTATCTGGATGTTTATATTTCTTGCCAGACTTGAGAAGTTTTCATCTATTATTTCATTAAAAAGGTTTTCCAATCCTTTTATTCTGTATTTGCCCTTAGGGATACTGATAATTCTTTTTGGTTGCTTTATGTTGTCCCAAATGTTACAAAGGCTTTGCTTATTCTTTTTTATTGTTTTCTTTATTTTTGTCTGACTGGATTATTCAAAAGACTTAAGTTCTGAAATTCTTTCTTAATCTATTCAACTATCTATTGTTGAAGCTGTTGAATGTATTTTGTATTGCATTCAATGATGTCTTCAGTTTCAGAATTCCTCCTTGTTTCTTTAATAGAATGTCTATTAATGTCTCTTTAATAGAATGTCCATTAGAATGTTTCTTTGTTAAATTTCTCATTCATATCCTGAATGGTTTTTCTGACTCCTCTGTATATATTTCAGGATTGTCTTGTATCTTGCTAAGTTTAAAAATCAGTAATTAAATTATTTACCTGGGATTTTATAAAGTTCTTTTTGATTGGCATCTGTTGTTTAATAATTATTGTATTCTTTTGAAGGTACTATATTTCCTTGCTTTTTTATGTTTCTGTGTCTGTGTCCTTACATTGATATCTGTGCATCTGATGTAACAGCTGCTGCTTCTAATTTTTTGAACCTGCTTTTATAGGGGAGATTTTTTTTTCTATAGATGTATGTATATTGTTGGTTGCATAGGGTGCTTTGGCTTTGATTTGAGGTGCATGTATGAATGTAATCTGTGTATGATTTCTTTGATTGTAAACAGTGTCACTGGCACCTGTGATTTCCTTGGTGGCTTCGGAGTGGTTATTATTGGAGTCTGTGGTAAAGTTTTGCCAGGGACTGGGATGCCAGGGTGGGTCAGTCTTCAAGTTCCAGGGATGGCAGCAGTGTGCTGAGCACACCTGTCTTTGGGACTCAGGGGGGCATACACTGGTACCAGTGTTAGTTGGTCCAGGAAGATTGATGCTTGGGTCTCCAGGTGGCTTGCTCAGAGGCCAGTAATGGCAGTGGTGGGCTGGGTGTGTTGGTGGGCTCTTGGGTCTGTGGGTAGCAGGTGTGATGTACACAAGGGCAGTAGTGGTGGTGGAGCAATCCACTGGAATCCAAGTGGACCATGTTGATGCTGGTGGTGGCCATGACAGGTTGGGTGTTTCAGTCACCTGGCCTGCTGGTGGTGCATGAAGGTGGGTGCCAGCTGTGGTGGTATTGGCAGGTTGTGATGGCCTGACCTCAGACCCTGGGAGAAGTGTTCAGGTGCAAATGGTGATGGACTGTGCTGGGTGGTTTCCAGGTTCCTGGATGGCATGCTCAAGTACTGGGGAGAGAGGACGAGGCTGACAGACTTGTCCTCAGGCCCCCTGGTAGTACATTCAGTCACTGGCTGAGATAAGCAGGGATGGAGTGATCTCCAGTCCATGGGCAGAATGCTCGTGTGTGGGTGGTGATGGCTGTGCTGCAGGCCTTCCACTGGGGAGGGCGAGGCTATTCTCAGTGGGAGCAGTGTAGAGAGGTAGCTTTGGGATGCATGGTTTCCTTGTACCTTGGTTCCACAGCAGCCTGCAGTGGCGGTGGTGGTATTTGTCTTTGTGGCGTGTGAAATCCCAGCCTCTCCTCTCCCTCCTTGGCTAGGCAGTGACA
Source organism: Nomascus leucogenys (assembly GCF_006542625.1). Lineage (NCBI taxonomy): Eukaryota > Metazoa > Chordata > Mammalia > Primates > Hylobatidae > Nomascus > Nomascus leucogenys. The sequence continues at coordinate 27,853,808 of NC_044400.1, forward strand.
GTGGTAGCATCAGCCCTGGCCCCAAGGTAAGATGCAGCCCTTAGGAGTTTGGGCTGTCAGAATGGTGCTGGCTGGAGGCCTGTGATCTGGGAAGGCAGGTCCCCTCTGCTGGAGTGACATATATGGGTTGCAGTGCAGAGTGTGGTTTCTTGCCCTTTGGTCCTACAGCAGCCCACAGCAGTGGCAGTGGGGTTTGTCTTCATGGCATGTGAAAGTGCCTGCTCTCCCCTCTCCCTCCTTGGCCTGGGGTGGCAGCAGTCCAGTTGGACCTAGGGCAGGACATGGTTCTTTCAGGGCTTAGCTCTCAGATTGGCACCAAGCTGCAGCTTCTTGGGGCTTGGAAGACTGTGGGATTCAGTGTGAGCTCCCTCTCTGGAGCAGTGCCTCTGTGCAATCTCTAGGCACCTCCCTGTGTTAGTCTCAAGGCCTGCATTGGTCAAGGGGTTCTCCCACAGCTAGAATTGTAAAAGTCTGTGGCAGGACGGTGGAGGCCTGGGGGATTCTCACTTTCCCTTTCCTCGCATTTTGGTTCCCAGCTGATCCTGGCTGAGCAGGCTGCCTGGCTTGCCTGTCCTTCTCTGCTTCAATAGCTTCCTGTCTCTTGTGTGTTGAGTCTCAGCGTCTCTCTTAGGTGATCTGTTGATCTAAAGTGGGACTATCTACCTGCCGATTTTGTTTCTCTTAAGGAGGAGGTACACATGGCTACATTTAGTCGGCCATTTTGAACTGAGTCCTTTAAATTTTTAATAGAAAGGTTACATGTGCATCTTAGAGTCAGTGAAACAGGGTGTATTTATGCCCATCTATTTTTATCTACATAAAAGGGTCATATTATTCACACTGTTTCCCATCTTGCAGAGAAGCTAAATAAATTTTACCAGGCCACACCTCTAGTAATGGGAGGAGCCAGAATTTGAAACAGATTTGTCTGTTATGAAAGCATATATTTTTAATCACTGTGATATCTGCCTCCTGGATGGCACACTTGGGACCAATAGAGGCGCCAGGGAAGCAGAGCCAGAATCAACATAAGCAACAACTCCAACAGTTCAGCCTGTTCAAGCAATTTCCTGCCTTGCTTGAATACAGTCACATTTTGGCCAAATGACCTTCATTCAGTTCTAGGTTTTATGAAAATAATTTATTTGGGTCTCAAATTTAGAGTAGGGAAGCTTTCCCAGGACAAACTCAAGGGCAGGTTAAGCAGCTGGTAGTTGAGTGTGCTTTGAGTGGAAGACACAAGCCAGGGTTCTTGCCTCTACTCTGCCCAAATTCACCATGAAGCGTTGAGCTGATTATGTGTTTGTGCCTCAGGTTCCTCATCCGTGTAATGGGAGAAGCTGGACTTAATGTACATGGATAACCCTTCTAGCTCATTGATTCCATGACTAAGTTTTTTTAAACTTATAATTTTGCTGGGTAGGAAGAAAAATCTTATTAGATACCAGTGTTCAGGAGTGGAAACTTTTCAGCTCCGACTAGGTAGTACTGGAAACTTTCCCTATTTAAAACTCTTGAAAGAAAACACACTGCCATTCTGCCTTATCTTTTTAAGACTTTGGGATGGCTGACAGCAAAAAAAGTGAGCAAAGGCGAGAGATCTGGGATCAAAGCAAGCTTAATTTATAACCAAAGTAGTGATGTGTCATATTCCTGATTCCCAATGCTGGAGTCTCTTACTTGCAGATTGTTCCCCTGGCCTTATTTCTGGGGTGTCATAGCTAAGATCTTCACCCATGACAGTGGTCTAAGCTTCCAATGGGTTGAATCAGAGTTTTTAACCATTCCATAGGAGACCATAGGTTTGGGGGATAAGGTTGCTGACAGCAGGAACACATTTTCCACTTTTATTTGCATATGGGTTACACAGTCTCTTTCTGGCTACTTGCCTCATTCATTTATTCTACTAATATTTATTGGGTACCTACTGTGCATCAGGCAATGTCCTGGATACAGAAGACAGGAAAACAATCTGTCCTCAGGGAGGTCTCATGCCACCAGGAAGACAAACGAATAAGTCCAGGAAGTGATTGTATAAAGTTCTGGGGAAAAATGAAGAAGATTGAAGGCCCAGAGTGTCCAAGTCGGGGCTGAGGTGGCCGTGGTGGCTATCTTAGATAGGATGGCTGAGGAAGATAGGCCTCTCCAAGGAAGCAGCATCTGAGTGAAGGGAGAGTCTTTCTAGGTAGGGGAATAACAAGGACAAAGGCCTTGAGGGGCAAATAAGCTTATTATGTTCAAGAAACTGTAAGAAGGGAAGAGATTAGTGGGTGATGAGCCCAGAAAGCCATGTTGGGGCCAAGTCCCATGGCCTAGCCGGAAATAGGAGAAAGCCTACCTGGTTTATTTCACTTAGCATAGTGTCCTCCAGGTTCGTTCATATTGTTGAAAATGACAGGATTTCCTTTTTTTCAAAATACTGATTAGTATTCCATTGTCTATACATACCATGATTTCTTTTTTTTGAGACAAAGACTTGCTCTGTTGCCAGGCTGGAGTGCAGTGGTGCGATCTTGGCTCACTGTAACCTCTGCCTTCCAGGTTCAAGCAATTCTCTTGTCTCAGCCTTCTGAGTAGCTTGGATTACAGGCATGCTCCACCATGCCTGGCTAATTTTTTGTATCTTTAGTAGAGATGGGGTTTTACCATGTTGGCCAGGCTGATCTTCAACTCCTGACCTCATGATCCTCCCACCTTGGCCTCCCAAAGTGCTGGGATTACAGGCGTGAGCCACTGTGACTGGCCCCATGATTTCATTATCATTCATCCATCGACGGACACTTAGGTTGGTTCCATGTCTTGGTTATTGTGAATAGTGCTAAAATGAGCATGTGGGTATATGAACATGTTGGACAGTATATCTCCTCGACATACCGGTTTTGTTTCCTTTGGGCATACGCCCAGAGGTAGAATCGCTGGATCATATCATAGTTTTGTTTTTAGTTTTTTTGAGGAACATCCGTACTATTTTCTGTAATGGCCGTACTAATTTACTTTCCCAATAACAGGGTACAAGGGTTCCCCTTTTCCACATCCTGAACAACACATCTTTTGTGTGTGACTAATATTTATTGATTGTCTAGGTACTAAGCATTCTTCTAGGCATGTAGATGTAGCAATGGATAAGATAAGTCTTTGCCTTCCTAGAGTTTACATTTTGGTGGGGGTAGACAGATGATAGGTAAGTAAACAAATACAATATAATATAAAGTCCGGTAGTTGTAAATGCCATGGATAAAAATAAAGTAGAATAAGGAAATACAGTCGTGATGCAATTTTGGGTGGGGTGGTCTAGGAATGCCTTCTGAAGGGGTGGCTTTGGTCATATAACTGGATGAATTGAAGAAGAGAGTTGTGTGAAGGTCTGTGGTAGGACTAGTTGAAAGGGACTGCAGTGCAAAGGCCCTGAGGCAGGAGTGAAATGGCATCCCTAGGGAGCCAGCAAGGAGGTCACTGTGGCTGGAGCTGAGTGGGAGCTGTTGGAGGGCCTGCAGGCCTTGGCAAGAAGTTGAGCTTTCATTCAGTGGAAGCTGGGGAGCTGACGACTTTGAGTGGAGGAATGACATGATCTGACCAAGGTTCTCAAAGGAGCAATCTCACTGCTGTGTGGATAGTGGATTGCAGGGGTTGGTAGAGTGGAAGTGAGGAGACTGCTGAGAAAGCCTGTGTAGCAGGGGAGAGGTGGGGCTGGCTTAGGATGGTGGCAGAGGATAGGAGCGGTCAGATCCTGGGTGCATTCTGAGCCACGAGATTTACTGATGGTTTGATTGTGGGATGAGAGAGAGATAGTAAAGGGTACCTCTAAGAGTTCTGGACTGAGTAATCGGTCAACTGTGATGAGAAGGAAATAGGGCCAGGAACAGATGGGGTGCGGTGGAGCTGGGCAGGGGGCTCGAGGTACACCCTTGGGAACCACGCATGTAGATGGAACTTAAAGCCATGGGACTGGACAAGCTCATGGAGGAAACGAGTTAGTGATGGAGAAGAGAAGGTTGCCGCATATGCTGGAGAGGTTGGGCGTGACGCTCTGCTTCTCTCTGTTTTTTTGTTTGCACATGAGGGAAATAACTGATATAAAATTCCTTCTTTAGGCACTTGTCACACAGCAAAACCTCTTTCCCCCATCAAAAAGGGTAAGGTGCCTTTGTTATCTCCACACACCAGATGCAGGCACTCAAAGGGCTGTGTGTGGCTCACGTGCTTATCAGCAGCTTTTCTTACATAAAGCCCCTCTTGCTTGTCTTTTTGTCCTTTCTCTTCCCCTTCCGCTTTGTTAACCTGTGTTCGCAAAATATGCAGTGAGGCCAAAATCAAAGCACACAGTATTTTTATTCTCCCCGCAAGAATGTTTGTCCCACAGATCTGCTTTTAGAGGAGGATAAAGAAGAAAATACCAGTTTGCTCCTGGCTTGTACCAAAAACCACATTGTGCATTCTTCCAGCCACACTGGAAGAGTGAGAGGCAGCCCATCAACTCCTCAGAAAGTTCTGTGCTTGAAAGAGTGTTTTTGGTTTGTCTGTTTCTCCAACAGCAGATTTCTCTTACAAAACTGCTGTTGGAGAATATTCAAACAGTTTGGTGTGGATACCAGGTATTACTGGTTTCTGGCCTCCACTCTGGTGCTGGTCACCAACAGATTCTTGTTCACTGCTGCTGGTCACCAACAGATTCTTGTTCCCTTGAAGAAATGGTGCCAGGGACACTCTGGGTGCTTCTCTGGCAGGAAGAACACTTCCACCCTGGGAACCCCAGTACCAGGCAGAATCCCCAGGCCCTCTCGGGGTCATAAGCAGCCAGTGCTTCAATGTGCTCTTGGTGGAGGTCCCAAGGTGGCAGGAAGAGGCCAGATGAGTTCTCCTGAAGACCCTTTAGTATTTCCTCCAACTTTCATTTCTCAGACTCTGGTATTCTCCAAGGCACCAGGGAATGGCATTTTGTTTTGACTGAAGGTAAGATTTATGTCAAATAAGATAAAGATTCTTATCTTAAAGAAAGTTCCAGGAGGGCATGCTGGGGTTTGTTGGTGAAGTGGGATGGTCAATCTGCACGTCTCTCTCCCAGCTTCCTCATAATGAGTTTTCAGTGCTTTTTACATACAGTGGAGATTCTCTCCAAAAATGCTTGCTTGAACCCAGGTCACCAGAGGGTGCTTCTGATCTGCACTGTCCGCTATGGTAGCCATTAACTACCATACGAAATGTGGCTAGTCAGAATTGAGATGTTTTGTAAGTTCAAAATACACACCAGATTTCAAAGGCTAAGTATGGATACAAAAGTAGTATACTTTATTAATATTTTTGCATATTGATAACATGTTAAGTTGATAATATCTGGGAGATGTTAGGTTAAAAAATATTATTAAAGTTAATTTTATCTGTTTCTTTTTATTTTTATGCAAGAAAATTTAAAATTACATCAAGTATAGCTTGCATTCTATTTCTCCCTAGACATTGTGGTGCTAAGGAGCAATAGAGGAAGTCCCCTTGGAGCCACAGGTGACTTGTCATAAGAAGTGGTGTTTCCAGAGTGCAAATGTGGCCTGCCACTCCATAGTGTGAAACACTCTAGTGGCCCTGCAGTAAAGCCCAGTCCCAGTAGCACGACTTGCAAGGCCCACTATGAGGCTCTGTGACTCGATTACCTTCTATTAGGCCCCACCTCCCAACACAGTTGCATTGAGGATTACTTTTCCAACACATGAATTTGGGGGACACATTCAAACCATGGCAGGATGTTTCATAAAAGGGTGCTATGGTCTGAATGTTTGTGTCCCTGCCTAAATTCATATGCTGAGATCCTAATTCCCAAGGTGACAGTGTTGGGAGGCAGGGCCTCTGAGAGGTGATTAGGTCATGAGGGTGGAGCTCCTGTGAATGAGGTTGGAGCTTTTCTAAAAGATGCCCCAGAGAAACCCCTTGCCCTTTCCACCATGTGAGAAAGATGCTGTCTAAGAACCAGGAAGCCAACCCTCACCAGACATTAACTCTGCCAGCACCTTGATCTTGGACCTCCCAGAACTGTGAGGAATAAATTTCTGAGGTATTTTCTTATAGCAGCCCAAGGAGACTAAGGCAGGGGTGAAGCATTTTCTTCTCTTGCGGATTGTCAAAACAACAATGACGGTGACAATGGCAGCACTTGTTGGTTGGTATCCAAGGTGTCATGCCAAGAAATTTCACACTTGACTCTCCACTTAAAAGGCCGTTGTATTAGTCCCTTTTCATACTGCTATAAAGTACTGCCTGAGACTGGGTAATTTATAAAGGAAAGAGGTTTAATTGACTCATGGATCAGCATCACTGGGGAGGCCTCAGGAATCTTACAATCATGGCAGAAGGTGAAGGGGAAGCAAGGCACCTTCTTTACATGGCGGCAGGAAGAAGAAATGCCAAGTGAAGGGGAAAGAGCTCCTTATAAAACCATCAGATCTTGTGAGAACTCACTCTCACGAGAACGGCATGGGGGAAACTGCCTCCATGATTCAATTACCTCCGCCTGATCTCTCCCTTGACACATAGGGATTATGAGGGTTACAATTCAAGATGAAATTTGAGTGGGGACACAAAGCCTAACCCTATCAGCCTTCTCTGGTTTTTTAAAGTTGTCCATGTGGTCTAGCCCTTGAGTCTTCATTCTCTCCTCAGTATGAGATAATAGGAACATTCCTCCCTGGTTCTCTGGGAGAGCAGCTAAGGGTCAAGTGCTTTGTCAGGCGAGTGGACTGAAGCTAATCCATGTAGGAACGGAGGAAGGAAGCAATGTTTTTGGGCTTCTTCTATGTACCAGGCACCGACTGGCTCTTCAGATCCATGTTTCGTTAAATCCTCATGACAGCCCCACGAACAGGTGTCATCACTGATATGTAACAGACAAGGAAGCCACATCGTTGTGAGGTTAAGTGACAACACCAAGGGCCCTAGGAAGTGGCGGGGCTGTGCTTAGAGTTCTAGTCTATGTTCTTTCTTAATTTAGGGAGTTTCTTTTCCTTTTGTCACATTCTAGCTCTTACTCCCTGCTGCTATGTCATGAGTAACCTTCTTGCTTGTCACTTGTAATTTGCTGCTTTTGATTTGCTCTAAGCGGAAGATGAGAAGCTCCAGCTTGTTCAACTGCTGTTCAACAGGGAGGCCTGGGGCAATTGCTGTGTGTCTTGCTCTGCTTCTCTAGGCCTTTAAAGAAACCCAGGCTGTTGACTCTCAGGCACCAGGCAACACATACACTTTATCCACTGCAGCTACTGCTCCAGGTTTCAGTATTCACCCAGGACCCCTCCCACCTGCCAGCACCAATCGGAAGTTGTTCTTGTTTGCCTGGTGTTTGAATCCTCTGGCTCCCAGCAACTAGTGTAGGCTGATTTTTTGATTTGATGCTGTGTGCATCCTCTTTTCTGGCTTACTCTTTTCCTCTCAATGTGCCCGTTTCCTAATTTTTTCTGCATCTGCAGGTCTGAAGAAGTGAGAGTTTTGCTGCCAGCCCTAGGCTCACAATTCTACCTCATGGAGTAGATTAGACTCCAGGGACATGTGGGACAATCAGGAACTGCATTTAGTGGCTTGGCCACTCAGAGGCCAAGTTCTTTGCCTTCTTAACTGTAGCTGGATTCTGGAGACTTGAAGTTGTCTGAAGTTTGAAACATTATTGCATGTAACTGTGGCTTGTTTTCAGAATGTATTAATAAATATATACATATTTGCTTGGACAATATAAGTATACTTGAAATTTTAAAGGTATGTGTGCCTGTGGGTTTAGGTGTATCTCTCTCTCTCTCTCTCTATATATATATATGTATATATGTAATTTTTGATGTTGTATTCTTGTGCTCAAACCACTGGACTAATGTGTCTAGTTAAACCATTGAAATAGAAGTTTCACTGGGAAGAATGGAGATGGATCCCACGCCCACCATGGTTGAGGGGCACCGGGATGGAGTTCGTTATCTATAAAGTAAACTTAAGCCCTATGACTGGGCCTGCATCCTCAGCACAGGTTGATCTGGCTGTGGGATCAATTAGAGAAGTCACAGAACCCTGGGTCTTTCTTTGGGAGAACTTCCCAGGATCCCTGCTTCACTTTGCCCAGGTCTTTTCCTGCACTTCCTGTTTTGTGCTGGGCTGCCTCTGCCGCTGGCCTTTCCTTGTGGCTTCTTCCTGGGTCTTGCCCAGGGACTGGATGGTGGCGCTCAGGAGCCTCACTGAGCTCTGGTGTTCCGTGGCAAAGCCTGCCTGGAAAGCGGGTGGGAGCTGGCCAGGCCAGGGACCCAGAGGCCAGAGAAGAGGGAAGAAGGGCACCGTGGGGCCAATAAAAAGGCAGCCTGGGAGCATTCACAGTTAGGTTTTCTTTTATTCTCCATTTTTTCCTGTGTGTAGGTAAAAATCATGCCATTCAGCATAATTCCTTTGTCAGGTGGAATAAGGATAAATGGATTTAATTTCTATTTTTGGATGCTGTCCTCTCTTTGCAGTCCTTTTGTCTGAAACCCTTGATCAGCTAGAAGAGTTTGGCAGTACCGCATTTCAGAGCAAAGCGAGGAATAGAGAAATAATTCATAAATAATAGATTCTAGTCTGAGGGAAATAGATGGCTGGTTTTCAGTGCTAAGAAGAAAGGGAGGGATGCAAACAAATATTAACAGTACTTGACACAAACATGAGGAGTTGTTTCCATCCCAGACTTTCTCTGTGAGCCCCTGTCAGTAACAGATAAATGGACCACAGAGCTAAGCAACCGAGGACTGATGCGCCTCTCCTGACTTGTTGCAAATGCACAAAAACCATATATGAAGCCATTTAATTTTTGCTTTTCCTTTGCCAGAAAGAAAAAGTAAAAGAGGGCAAGTCAAAGTCTCTTCAAAATCCGATTTGGCTTTTTCCAGTGGGATCATCTATCTTCCTTGTATCTAGTTTTGCCAGTTAAACACTAATGATGCGCATTCGCAGATATGATCTGTGAGCGCAATTTATTTCTGAATTCAAGCCTTTCTTCTTAAGAGTATTTGCTATAATGGATATACTGGAATAATATCATGGATTAAATAAAAGAGGCACTTCAGGGAAAACAAATCTGCCAGTGGAGACTCCAGTAGAGAAACAATTTTTACTTGTCTCCTCATATCCAAATTCAAAAGGCATTTTCTAGGGAATTTCAGCTTCTGGAGATAAAAGTGTTGGGAAATTAACTGACCAGTTAATAGTTGCTACTGTGTATTAAATGTGCCTAACACTGCATTAGACCTGTTATATTCAGGATCACGTTGAACACTCATAGCAGCACTGCTGGCTGCCTATTACTACCCCGCTGTACACATGGAGAGTTTGGTTCCTGAGCTTTCTGAGCTCATCTCTTATTTTTTTTTTTTATTATACTTTAAGTTCTAGGGTATGTGTGCACAACATGCAGGTTTGTTACATATGTATACATGTGCCATGTTGGTGTGCTACACCCATTAACTCGTCATTTACATTAGGTATATCTCCTAATGTTATCCCTCCGCCCTCCCCCCACCCCATGATAGGCCCCCAGTATGTGATGTTCCCCACCCTGTGTCCAAGTGTCCTCATTGTTCAATTCCCATCTATGAGTGAGAACATGCGGTGTTTGGTTTTTTGTCCTTGCGATAGTTTGCTGAGAATGATGGTTTCCAGCTTCATCCATGTCCCTACAAAGGACATGAACTCATCATTTTTTATGGCTGCATAGTATTCCATGGTGTATATGTGCCACATTTTCTTAATCCAGTCTATCGTTGTTGGACATTTGGGTTGGTTCCAAGTCTTTGCTATTGTGTATAGTGCTGCAATAAACATACGTGTGCGTGTGTCTTTATAGCAGCATGATTTATAATCCTTTGGGTATATACCCAGTAATGGGATGGCTGGGTCAAATGGTATTTCTAGTTCTAGATCCCTGAGGAATCGCCACACTGACTTCCACAATGGTTGAACCAGTTTACAGTCCCATCAACAGTGTAAAAGTGTTCCTATTTCTCCACATCCTCTCCAGCACCTGTTGTTTCCTGACTTTTTAATGATGGCCATTCTAACTGGTGTGAGATGGTATCTCATTGTGGTTTTCATTTGCATTTCTCTGATGGCCAGTGGTGATGAGCATTTTTTCATGTGTCTGTTGGCTGCATAGATGTCTTCTTTTGAGAAGTGTCTGTTCAAATCCTTTGCCCACTTTTTGATGGGGTTGTTTGTTTTTTTCTTATAAATTTGTTTGAGTTCTTTGTAGATTCTGGATATTAGCCTTTTGTCAGATGAGTAGATTGCAAAAATTTTCTCCCATTCTGTAGGTTGCCTGTTCACTCTGATGGTAGTTTCTTTTGCTGTGCAGAAGCTCTTTAGTTTAATTAGATCCCATTTGTCAATTTTGGCTTTTGTTACCATTGCTTTTGGTGTTTTAGACATGAAGTCATTGCTCGTGCCTATGTCCTAAATGGTGTTGCCTAGGTTTTCTTCTAGGGTTTTTATGGTTTTAGGTCTAACATTTAAGTCTTTAATCCATCTTGAGTTAATTTTTGTATAAGGTGTAAGGAAAGGATCCAGTTTCAGCTTTCTACATATGGCTAGCCAGTTTTCCCAGCACCATTTGTTAAATAGGGAATCCTTTCCCCATTTCTTGTTTTTGTCAGGTTTGTCAAAGATCAGATAGTTGTAGATGTGTGGCATTATTTCTGAGGGCTCTGTTCTGTTCCATTGGTCTATATATCTGTTTTGGTACCAGTACCATGCTGTTTTGGTTACTGTAGGCTTGTAGTATAGTTTGAAGTCAGGTAGCATGATGCCTCCAGCTTTGTTCTTTTGGCTTAGGATTGACTTGGCAATGTGGGCTCTTTTTTGGTTCCATATGAACTTTATAGTAGTTTTTTCCAATTCTGTGAAGAAAGTCATTGGTTGCTTGATGGGGTTGGCAATGAATCTATAAATTACCTTGGGCAGTATGGCCATTTTCATGATACTGATTCTTCCTATCCATGAGCATGGAATGCTCTTCCATTTGTTTGTATCCTCTTTTATTTTGTTGAGAAGTGGTTTGTAGTTCTCCTTGAAGAGGTCCTTCACATCCCTTGTAAGTTGGATTCCTAGGTATTTTATTCTCTTTGAAGCAATTGTGAATGGGAGTTCCTCATGATTTGGCTCTCTGTTTGTCTGTTATTGGTGTATAAGAATGCTTGTGATTTTTGCACATTGATTTTGTATCTTGAGACTTTGCTGAAGTTGCTTATCAGCTTAAGGAGATTTTGGGCTGAGACGATGGTGTTTTCTAAATATACAATCATGTCATCTGCAAACAGGGACAATTTGACTTCCTCTTTTCCTAATTGAATACCCTTTATTTCTTTCTATTGCCTGATTGCCCTGGCCAGAACTTCCAACACTATGTTGAATAGGAGTGGTGAGAGAGGGCATCCCTGTCTTGTGCCAGTTTTCAAAGGGAATGCTTCCAGTTTTTTCCCATTCAGTATGATATTGGCTGTGGGTTTGCCATAAATAGCTCTCATTATTTTGAGATACGTCCCATCAATACCTAATTGATTGAGAGTTTTCAGCATGAAGGGCTGTTGAATTTTGTCAAAGGCCTTTTCTGCATCTATTGAGATAATCATGTGGTTTTTGTCATTGGTTCTGTTTATATGCTGGATTACGTTTATTGATTTGCGTATGTTGAACCAGCCTTGCATCCCAGGGATGAAGCCCACTTGATCATGGTGGATAAGCTTTTTGATGTGCTGCTGGATTCAGTTTGCCAGCATTTTATTGAGGATTTTTGCATCGATGTTCATCAGGGATATTGGTCTAAAATTCTCTTTTTTGTTGTTGTGTCTCTGCCAGTCTTTGGTATCAGGATGATGCTGGCCTCATAAAATGAGTTAGGGAGGATTCCCTCTCCTTCTATTGACTGGAATAGTTTCAGAAGGAATGGTACCAGCTCCTCCTTGTACCTCTAGTAGAATTTGGCTCTGAATCCATCTGGTCCTGGACTTTTTTTGGTTGGTAAGCTCACCTCTTCTTAAAAAGGCTTAGCTAAGAAATACCACTGTCAATGGTGGGTTTTCTTTTTTCCACATGGTGGTTGGTGTCACCCCTCTTGCTCCAGTGACCATCACCGTCTGTTAGTGGTGTCTCCATGACAACTGACCGACTTCTTTTCCCCAGCCTAGGACTTCCCTCTTCTCTGTAAGTCCCTGGAAGGTAGCTAATATCAGACAGTCCAGACTACCAGGCCGGAGTGGGACCTAATTCACAAAGGTTGTTCAGGTTAACCTTCTGCAAAGACATAAACATGCCTTTGCAGAAAAGTGCTCAGAGCCTCCTTACAGCCTTTCCTGATGCAATCCACTCATCAAGCACTTTGAGTTCACTTGGCATCTCTGCATTATGTTTGTGTTATCCATTCAATTACCATGGAATTACTCTTTCTTTTGGGTCAACACTGTTCTTTTACTTCTTGTATGTTTTCTGATTTGCTTCTCTATTCTTTGGTAATACAGTGGTTGATGGTGTTTCATATTTTCTTTTTTAGGTTCACAGGAAAACTGAAAGGAGGATACAGAGATTTTCTATATACTCTCTGCCCCTACTTGCGCATAGCTACTGTAATTATCCACATCCCCCACCAAAAGCGATACATTTATTAATTGATGAATCTGCAGTGACACACATAATCACCCAAATTCCATAGATTACATGAGGGTTCACATGTGGTGTTGTGTATTCTATGGGCTCAGATAAATGTATAATGACACATATTATATATATTTCTTTATACTATATATAATATTTATTTATAGTATATATAAATAGTATGTGTATACCATATATATAGTATATATTTGTCCTCATATAGCTCCCACTCAGATTCAACAGACAAATGTGTGAGTAGATATGTATGAAACATGTGGCAATTGTAGGGCTAGAGAGAGAAATTCAGAAATTATAATAGGAGCTAAACCTAGACAGAAGGGTCAGGAAAGACTCCCTGGAAGAACAGATGCCTGAATGGAATCTTGAAGGAAAGGAAGGGTGAATTAGATGAAAAGAGTAAGAATGGAAGGCATAGCATGTTGTATTTGGTTTTACCACAAACCATTTGGTGTGGCTAAGCAATAAATTGAGAGGCAGCGAGTGTCAGGAGATGAGATCAGTGATTGCAACAACACTGGAAAAGACTGGACTTTGCCTGTGGGGAGGCTTTGAAGGGTTTTAAGCTGGGGATTTAAATGTTCAGATGTGCATTCAAATAGAAAATTGAGTGGATGAAAATAGACAATGTATTCATGTTTTCTTATTTATACCAAAGGCAAACATTTTGGAAAAGGTCAAGAAGTGAAGTGTTGGCCAGGTAATTGTACCCCTTATCTTGCCCAGAGGGCTCCCTGTGTGTGTACTCTGTGGGATGAGTATCTCCCAGCAGCTGTCCCAGCCACTCTTCCTTGGGGATTGGCTTTGTGAATTGGTGACTTCCTAACTCTTGATCACATTTCTTCTTGTGATGTAAGAAAAAGAACTGACCCTCTAGAGTCCCAAAGGTCAGTGATCCTATGCTATCTTTGACATTCACTAACTTTGATCTTGGGCAAGTCACACCACCTCCTTGAGCCCCAATGTATTTATCTGTAATATGGGATAGTAATGGCCAACCCACAGGGCTGTGGTGAGGAATGTTCCTGGCAGAGTGCCTGGCTCATGGCAGGTGCTCAATGAGTTAATTCTTTCTTTCTGTAAATGTAAAATACCTCACTGATCTCTGAACTAGAGGAGTCTCACTTCCTTCCAATATTTCAAATGGGGTGGGCCGGGGAGTTAGTTCCTTGAGTAGTTCAATTAATGCTAGTTTCTACTATGTGTTAGGCATTTTGTTAGGAGCTGTGTTCAAGAATTAAAATTCTGAACTAGGTTTAATTCTTGTATTTACTCTTCAGGGAAGTTGCACACTTTTACAAATGAAGAAAACAAATCCGGAAGGTTGAATGTCTTGCTTAATATCATGTGGATGGAAAGATTCAAATCCAGGATCTTGTTGAGCTTGTCATTTTCATTTTGCCAAATTTCCTACTAAATATCAAGCATTTTGATGGGCACTAGGGAATAGTAGAGTTGAAAATAATATGGTACCCTTCCCCTTAAAGCTTATGGATTAATGGGAGGAAGAGGACAGATATTTATAGGGCTTTTAGAAAACCATGTTGAAGTTCAGAGACAGGGGTGCCCAGCATCCCATGGGAGACAAGTAAAGAGGTGCTGTTGAAGGGTGGGTGGACCATCTGTGGGCCTTTGGTTTCCTTGGAGTCCATCGTCTGTGGTCTGGAGTTAGATTCTAATCATCAGGCAGGACATCAGGGCTAGCTCCATAGAGATGATTTACCAGCCACATTTACAAAGACTCCCTCTCTGTGTACTCTTCATCTGTAGGTAAAGTCACTGGAAGTCACTTTGAAAGACTTGTGCCTCATTGAAAAAGACACATCTCTGCATGGTTTTCATCCATTTGCTTCATCTCCAAGACAAGCTTTCTTTTTAAGGTGAGAAGAGCCCATTTCCCTGCCACCTGTCAGTGTTTAGCTTGCCACTGTGGCTTATTACTGCTGCCATCTGCTGCCAAGGAGAGATGTGCATGATCTGGGTAGGTACTCATAAAAGTCATTAGAGGAGTGGAGGCTGAGCTGAGGATCCAAGTGGAAACATTTACTATCAGCACAATAACAGCCCTTGCTCTCCTGCCTCCTTCTCTGATACCCAGCATGGTCACCACTCCCTGGCCCCAGCTGGTCACTGCCATTGACACATATTCTCCATGCCCTTCTTCATGCCACCCCATACTTGGCATGGACTCTGTTTCACTTCATCACTCAAAGTCATTGCAGAGCAGATTCAGGGACTATTTAGAAACTATGAAGCAGTTTGACAACATGTCAACTTTTATCTCATGTATTGACTAGTGGAGGCAACTTGATGTTCAAGGAGATATCAGATCCTCTGAATTTTCTGCTGTTAAAAATGAATGGCTTCAGTCTAATTCAGTTGAGTTAATTCATTCCCACAAATCTTTCCTGGACATCATCAAGGGCTACAGAGATGAATAAGGTGAGGCTCCTGTCTTAAGGAGCTCACAGTGGTTGTGTTGCATATGTTTACAAGTATGTGCGTGTATGATGTAATCAACAATTACAAATGAGATAGGATGCGTCCTATGAGGGGAAGAAGTTTAGATGCTGTAGTGTCCCCAAGGAGGGACATAAATGTCCTCATATAAGTTTGGGGTCAAAGAGTAAAGAGGGGTGGGTGAGACATGTGATCAGATTTGCATTTAGAAAAAATAATCACTCTGGCTGCAGTGTGGAGGCCTAATTAGAGCAGCCCCAGAATAGAAGGTTTCTGAAATAGTCCAGGTATGAGATAGTCCAGGATGTTTGTAGAGATAGAGAAAAGTAGATGGTTCAAGAGATACTAGGAGAGTAAAACCAGTAGGCTTAGTGATACATTTGATATGGCAATTGAGGAAAAGGTGGTGTCCGGATGACACTAACACTTCTGGCTTGAACAATAGGTTTGTCAGTAGTGCTACTGAATGAGATACAATTTCTGGAAGAGAGCAGAATGAGAAGCTGGTGGAGAAGAACAAAAGTTTAGTTTTAGAGGTTTTGTGTATGAAATGTTTTAGGAACAACCAAGGGGAGATGCTAATTAAGCAGTTTTACCTGAAGACGTAGAACTCAGAAAAGAGGTCTGGGCTGGTTTTATAAATGTGTGGGTCTTTGTTTTGGTGGTAACTGCAAGAGTGGGATGCAAGACAGTGTTGATTGAGACAAGAAGAAATGCCTGGGATGAGGTTTTGAGGGCTTCCACTATGTTTGGGCTGAGGAGAAGGATAAACTTGCAAAGGAAATGGAAGTATGGCCAGAGAAGAATAAATAGAACAAGAGGGGTGTTAGGTTATGAAAGTTTAAGGGAAAGTCTTTCAGAAGAGAGGAAAAGACAATAGTGTCAAATGCTATTGAAAGGTCCACTACGATGAGGCCTGGAAAATGTTCACCGTGGCTGCATGGACATCATTGGAGATATTAGCAAGGGCTATTTAGGTAGAATAATGGGCATCGGATCCAGATCAGAGTGGACTGTGGAGTGCATGGGGTATGAAGGCATGGTAATGGTGAGTAAAGACAACTCTTCCTTAAGGGTTGACTGTAAAGGGGACGAGGGAGACGGGGGAGTAGCTGAAACTGGACTCTGGCAACTCAGATGTTTAAAAGCAGAGAAAGATCAATCAGAGAGAGGTTGTGAGTACTGTAAGGAAAAGGGAAAATGATAATAAGAGATTCCATAGGTGGTAGGCTGCAGTGGGATCCAAAGATCATTTGGATGGGTAGTTGTGTCAGCTCTTCTACCGTAGGAGAGAGACAGAGAAAGGGAGGGTTCCTTCGCATCTGTGTGTTTGATTGTGGGAGTTTCCTGTCTAATAGCGTCTGTTTTCTCTGTAAAGCAGGAGGCAAGATCCCCTGATGGGACAGAAGAGTGTGGGTGGGTAGCAGGGGTGGAAGCTTGAGAAGAATAAAGTTTGAAAAAATTACTATGAAGTATGGCAAGAGATGATCTAGTAGGTTTGCTTGGCAGAGTGCAGGCTCACTTGAGGATGAGGACCAATAAAGTGCAGTGGTCTTAAGCTGCCCTGGTTGGCTTTTCCTGCTTAGACAGAGGCTAGGAGGTGGCACTCGGTTGGATTTTCCTGGGCTTGGGTTTTATCTGGATGGTACGAATAAAAAGCAGCAGATGGTTCAGGGAGCCTAAGGTATGGGCAAAAATATTGTTAAAATCATGGACCATGGAGTCCAAGTTGAGTTAGTAAATGAAGAAAGGAGAAGGCTGATGACTAGAGAGAAACTATAGTTCAAGAACTGTCAGAGGAGTGAGAGGAGTTGGGTGAGCAAGGTGGAGGGGAAGAGATTGTGGCTGACAGTGTTTGCGTTAGTGATTCTAGAAGTATAACATTTACTGAAGCGTGAGGCGGAGGGGAAGAGAGGACCACTGGAAATAAGTAGGTCAAGAAACAGAATTAAGAGGCCGTCTGTGGGGTCATCCATTTGGCTGACATCACCCAGGATGATGGCAAAGCCTGAGGTAGAAAAAGCACATAAATGCAAACCTTCAATGAATGAAAGGGAGGGGCTGGGAGATTGGCAGATTAGAGCAACTGCAAGGGGAAGGAGGATGCGTGCTGTGTATTCAACCCAGAAAAAGTAACAAATAACTGTCAACCTCCTTTCAGAAGGCATTAGTAAATCATTAGAGCTATTCTTAATGCATTTATTCACATACTTTAATTTTTGTAAAGGACACATTTGGAACTGCAGCTGAGTTCACATTGGTGGTGCCTCCTCACACCTGGTGGTGGACCCCAAGCTGTCATTTTGAAAAATGTTATGTACTTCTATGGACAGGATTTTTTCCACCCCCCCGCCCAAAAAAAAATTCGCATGTTGAAGCCCTAACCTCCAATGTGATGGTATTTGGAGATGGGGCCTCTGGGAGGTATTTAGGTTTAGGTGAGATCATGAGGATGGGGCCTCATGATGGAATTATAAGAAGAGACACCAGAAAGCTTGTTTCCTCTCTCTATCTCCACCTGTATGCACCCAGGAAAGGCCATGTAAGAGTACAACATGAAGGTGGCCATCTGCAACTCAAGAGAGCCCTCACCAGACACTGACACCGCTGGCACCTTGATCTTAGATTTCTAGTCTCCAGAATTGTGAGAAATAAATTCCTGCTGTTTAAGTCTATGGTATTTTGTTATGGTAGTCTGAGCTTACTAAGACAGCTCTACCCTCTGCTTCAACCAATCTCTGAAGAAGTGGCGGTCATCTGTGATGAGCTGGGTCAAAGCTCAGTTCTTTTTGGGCGTTTGGGGTGAACCAAGAGGGTATCTCTCCAGGTGGCTTGAGCCCTGAGAAGTAGACTCTGAGGCTGCAGGTAACCATTTGATGGGCAGCAGGAAAGCCAGTTTTCTGATAAAGAAGAGAGAAGTTGATGCCCTGAGAGAGAGCTGGGGGACAGGCAGTTGATACTCCCTGGGATCCAGAAAAAAGCCTTGTGGCTGGTGATTGTTCTTCCTGGGATCAGCTAGTTCCTTGCTTTTGATTTCCGCAGATTAAATCTTAAGGATTTGTTATTGCAAAATTCTGTATCTTATTTTTCCTTATAAAGCTAGCTTGAGTTCATGTCTATGATTTGCAAACAATAAAAAATTCTCTAGTAAGCCCTTTGCTGTGATGCCTCCCCTTTTTACTATAGTCCTCCCTTGATATCCATGGAGAGGGGGTTGGTTCTAGGACCCCCTAAAGATACCAAAAATCTGTGGGTGCTTGAGTCCCATGTGTAAAATGGTATAGGCATTTGCTTATAACCTACACACATCCTCCTATATACTTTACAGTATCTCTAGATTACTTATATACCATGCAAATACTGTATAGCTGTTATACTGTATTGTTTTTATTGTATTGTTATTTTTCACTGTTTCTGTCTTCCTGATTATTTTCAATCTGCAGTTGGTTGAACCTGGGCATGCAGAACCTGTGGATATGGAGGGATGATTGTATTTACCTTTTGGTGCTGCACAATCTTTTATAAAATGCCTCAGAATCCATTGTGGACCAGGTAAATTATAAATATATGAAACAAATTTGGGTATTTTCTTCTGAAGCTAAGTAGAAGCTGCTGAGGTAGGCCTTGAAGTGTCTTGGGTGCCACAGACAATAGGAAAAGTCCATGCTGTAGAGATGGTGGTGGCTGACCTATGGTTCCTGCAGTTGTAGAAGTCTGTCTTCTGTCACAAAGGAAAATTATGTTGGCCTGACACAACTTATTTTTAAAGCATTTATTAACTCCTTCCTAGTTTGCTCTCTCTTTGCCGGGAATTGCAGATTGGTGAGTTATTTGTGCTTTACCTTGACACACCACGAATAGTCTCAATTATGGCTCCAAACAATTGTGATTGCTATTATTGAAGATTTATAGAAGTGCTTAGATTTCTAAATATCCTTTTATGACCCTCCATTTCTATGGTAACCCAGACAGGCTCTTCAGTACACATAGGCACCTCTTTGGGAAAACATGATAGAAGAAAATATGAATTTACAGAAGAGGTAAATAAGAGGTTGACTATTCACATGGTTTTATAGAGGATTCACAGAGAGCAGGTTCCCCTAGTGCATTTGGTGCATTCCCTCTTCTCTTTACAGATCATGAACAATGTCTTACACATAATAGGCTCTGAATGAAAATTTTGTTGATTGATTGATGAGCCACTTGGGAAGGAGAGAAATGTGAAGGTAGGGTTATAGTTTGCTGCCGCCAGTTAGAGATAAATCAGAAAGGAAGAGAAAGCATCTCTGAGCAAATAGCCACATCCATGGGGAAATGGGACTCTATTTTAAAAAATATGATTCACATACAGTTTTTAGGAAGCTACTTGCTGCATAATCCAAGATACACATGAATTTTTCACTTCAATGTCCTCAAAGACCTAAGAGACCCTTGCCCTGGGTCACAGCATTGAGCAGTCAAAGAAGGAGGTGGGCATGCATTCTGCTGCTATGCTGGGACCCAGCATTTTTACAAAGAGGAGCTACTTTTTATTTCCTCAGGCTGAGATCACTATGGGGAGGGGTTGCGTTTTGCAATCCTGAGACCTTGAACAGCATAGAGGCAGAGGCTATGTGGACTCTCTTTCCTGCTGGGTGCCTGTGTTTGTAAGGATTCCTGCTTGCGAAGAGTAGATATCCACTGGAGCTGGTTTGAATGTGAAAGGGGGTTTATTATAAGGAAGCAGAGTTAATGTCCTGGACTCTAAGGGCAGAAATGGAACTTGCGTCTCAGACAGGGTTGACCCAGGAGGTGAAAAGTTGTCAGAAACACAGGCAGCTCCTGTCTGCACATGCGTTTTGTCCTTTTATTTTTTTCATCCAGTTCTGGGTTTACCTGTCTCTGCATGCACATGGGAGCACACCCCGGAGAAGGAGGCTGCTGACATCATGTAGACACCGCAAACAGGGTCAACTCCAGCCTTCATGGCAAGCCTGTGACGGTGTGCCTGTGGCAACGAACCAGCTCTGAGAAATGTAGTGGAGTCAAGAGCCACCAGCAGATAATTTGGATTCAACATGAGCTCACCAGGTACCCCTTGCATGCCTTTCCCTGAGATAGGTGCTGGGAGACAAAGTAAGTCTGAAGCAGCCTCACCCTGTCAGCTCGTTGTTTGGCTGGTGATATGGCTTCACTGTGTCCCCATCGAAATCTCATCTTGAATTATAGTTCCCATAATCACAATGTGCAGTGGGAGGGACCTGGTGGGAGGTAACTGAATCATGGGGTGGTTACCCTCATGCCATTCTCATGGAAGTGAGTGAGTTCTCATGAGACCCCATGGTTTTATAAGGAACTTCCCCGCTTTTGCTTGGCACTTCTCCTGCTGCTGCTATGTGAAGAAAGATGTGTTTGCTTCCCCTTCCACCACAATTGTAAGTTTCCTGAAGCCTCCCAAGCTCTGCAGAACTGTGAGTCAATTAAACCTCTTTTCTTCATAAATTACCCAGTCTTGGGCAGTTCTTGATTAGCAGCATGAGAACAGACTAATACAACTGGGGAGGTGGCTATGTAGAGAAATATGTAATGGAAATGACCAGGCTGGAGACAATCACAAATATTTTGGGGGGGTTCAAAGGAGGGATGTGTGGCATTTCTGTGTGCATTTATTCATTCAGTAAACCTTCCTTCATTTGTTCATGAGGGTTTCTGTGGCCAGGAACTGCTCCAGGGCCTGGCAGTGCAGCAGTGGAGCTGGCAGACAAGGCCTCTGCCCTCGGGGAGTTTTCTTTCTGAAGGAGGAGGTGAACAACTGGCAAGTGAGCAAAAACATAAATAACTTTAGAGAGTAATAGGACTGGGAAGGTGAAAAGGGGGTGCTGGGATAGAGCCCTCAGCAGCCCAAGAGCACCTCCATGATGAGGCGTCATGCCATGCTGAAGAGCGGGGAAAAGCACTAGAGGCAGAGAGAACAGCAGGTGCACAGGGCACGAGGGAAAATGAGCTTGACCTGTGTGGGAAACACCAAGGGGCTGGGGCAGGGAGGAGAGGGCATGAAGGTCAAAGAGGAGAATAGAGGCAAGCTCACCACAGGTCTTGTAGGACCTTGTAGGCTGTGATCAGGACTTTTTAAGTACAATTGGAAGATTTCAAAGATTTTTGTCAAGGTTGGCCTTGTTAGTGTTAGGAAAAGACCACTCTGCCTGCTGGTGGAGGATGAGTAGTGGGGAGCAAGGGAGGAGTGGGAGGCAGTGTGGAGAGGGGAGGCACTGCAGGGGCTGGAGTTGGTGGTGCTGGGATTGGAGATATGTGCTCAGGTTGAGGTTGTTTTTTGGAAGAACCATTAGGACTTGCAAAAGATTTGGATGTAGAGAGTGAAGAAAAAGGAGGACACAAGGATTTAATTCATGGGCTTTTAATACAGCAACTAGGGAAATTGCGGTGCCCTGTATCATGGAGTGGAAAATCAAAAGTTCCACCTGATCCTATTCAAAGTGAATGTTCTCTTGGATGTCCAAGTAGAGATGTTGGGTAGACAGAGAAGGAAGGGGCCTGGTGCCCTAGATCAGTGCTGTCCAATGAAAATACAATGTGAGCCAACATATGCATTTTTTACATTCACTAGAAGTCACATTAAAAAGGTAAAAATGAAAATGTAAAAGTCATTTTGATATATATTTCATTTAATGCTGTATTTCCCAAATATTATAATTTCAACATGTAATCAATATAAAATGATTAGTGAAATATTTTATATCTTTTGGATACTAATTCTTCAAAATCTGGAGCACATTTTCCACTTTCAACATATCTCAAATTAGCCTGGCCACATTTCAAGTGCTCAGTAGACATGTGTGGCTGGGGGCTACCATGATGGATAGTGGAGCTCTAGAGAAAGTTGAGGTTCAGAGATTTGCATTTGGGAATTACCATCACATAGAAGGCAGCCAAAGTGTTAGATTACCTAGGAACACCAACACCTAGAGAGTGCAGATAGAGAAAAGGCTCAAAAGTGAGCCCAGGGCACTCCAAAAGTCACAGGTTGAATGGAGGAGGAAAAGCCAGAAAGAGACTGGGAAAGAGTGAGCAGACACATTAGAGAATGTGGGGTGTGAGGAATCAAAGCAGCTAAGAGACAAAGTGATTTCAGGACTCTGGAAGGCCCCATGGCTAAGTCTTGAAATACGAGCTGGCAAACAAAGGAAAAGGGTATTCTGTTAGGGATAGAAGCAGCAAAGTAAAGAGAGCAAGGGTGTGTGGAGGGGCGCAGAGAGTGTGGATTGAATGCAGTAGCTGAGGGGTGCAGGGGGGATGGTCCAGGTGGGGCTACTGGAGCTCAGAGAGTCTCATGCCCATGCTCAGGACTTGGGGTTTTATTCTGTGGGTCAGTGGTCTCTGCCACATTTGCAGCCATGGCATTAGAGTTGCGTTCCCATGCACCATGCTTCCCTACTCATGCTGGGGTCAGATACAGTCCTGTTCACCAGGGCTAGTGCCTGTTTTCTCTCCTACTCAAGAACAAAGAGTGAGAATCAGGATCTCTTAGGGAGAGTTGTTCCATATTACAAACAAAAATCACATTTCTCAATTTTAATTTCTATTAATAATGAATTACTGGCAGCACACCTCATAGGTGATTGCAACTTATGCCTTGGCGTATCCCAAGGCAGCAGCTGAGAACTTCTGCTGTGGCCCTGGTGTGGCAGCCTAGAGGGCTTCCAGGAGGAAAGAAGCAAAATCCTGTTGCAATTTTGAGAGGCAGCCCCAGCAGTGTGAAGGGTGTCTGCCTGCTGGTTGTGGATTCCTGTCCTGGACCACTCCTCCAGCCCCTCAGTCCCTCTGCACCCTTTCATATTTTACTTTCACCTTCTATGATACACAGATCAAAAGCTGTACCCTGCTTGATGGCTCAAGATTCCTATATAGTCTTCTTTGTCCACAGATTATTAATTAACACTTTACTATGCCAAACACATGCATTACAGATCCCACCGACAGTCAGAGAAGGGTGTGAACAGAACAGAACAGGTGTGAGCTCAGTAACTTTAAGCTCCACTCGTGTATGTCTTTCTAATGACACACCATGGGCACCATTGCCCAGATAAGAACTGGACACTCAGGTGGTTTGGGGCCTGAGAGACAGTGGTGGGAGGTGCCAGGGTAAAGGAGAGCATGATGCAGTCTTTAGACCTGGTCTCCTCTGCATAGGTCTGAATCTCACGGTTGCCCCCATACCCATAGGCTGCAGGCTGCTCAGAGGAAACCTGATATGTTGAGACCGAGGTCCTAGCTCCATCTCCATGCCTTTATTCTTTTATTCACTCAAGTTATCAACATATTGAG
The DNA here is from genome assembly GCF_006542625.1 of Nomascus leucogenys. Taxonomy (NCBI): domain Eukaryota; kingdom Metazoa; phylum Chordata; class Mammalia; order Primates; family Hylobatidae; genus Nomascus; species Nomascus leucogenys. The sequence goes on from NC_044400.1 coordinate 27,877,232, forward strand.
GGCTTATTCTATGCCAGACATGGCTTATCAGTGCTTAAAAAAAAGGACACAGCCCCTGATCTTACAAAGCATACAGTCGAAGGGAGAAGACAGCTATTAAACATACCAGTAAGTAAATTATTTGAAACTGCAAGTGCCACAAAAGGAAAGCACCAGGTTCTATTGGAGAGGACTGTAGGGGTGTCTCTGGCATTTGGAGAAAGTGACATTTAGGCTGCCTAAGGCCACTTACTACTTCTTGGCTAAAGAGACCTCGCCTGACCTTGCCTCTTTGGGTGACTGGTTGTAGATGGGCCAGGCAGGAAAGGACCAACCGGCATGGTGGACAGGGGCTGCTGCTCTGGGACTCAAAAGACTTAGTTAAGCCCTTGAGGGGGGCACTTAATGTCCCCAGCCTTTCATTTTCAAGCAGTGAGAAAAGTCCCTGCTGGAATTGCCTTCTGGAGCTCAGACAAGGTCTCATTGGTGAATGTATTCTGGGAACCATGTGACACCGTGTAAATACATGATGTTATCACTTACAGAAATGTCATTGTTGCACCAGCTCCATGCCAGGCGCTGGGGGGAGATTCAATGGTGTACAAGATGTAGCCCTGATTCACAAGGCCTCCTGACCTAATGGCGAGCTGGAGCTACACATACAAGGCAAGAGCCTGTGCGTGATGTTTCCCCCAGCAGTGTCCACAGGTGGTGATAGCCGAGGGGTATCTGGAAACAGCAAACAGATTCCCTTTGCTTCTTGAAGAAGCCGCACCCTGGCTCTGGTCCTGCTGCCCCCATCCATTGACAACGTAATGATATCTAGAAACTCCAGGCGGATTGCGACTCCCTGGGATTCAAACCCTTCAGTGCTCACTTGGCCCCTTGTAGAAGCCACGCTGTGGTCCCACAGCGCTGGTCCCAGATGGTGGTGGTGGGGCTGCCTCCTGCTGTGGGCCCCTGGGAGGGCGAGCTTCATGTTCCTCATGTTGGCAGGCCCCATGCCTGGTTTGCCTCCCTGCCTTTAAACCTTTCGAGCCATGATTTTGCAGAGCTCTGCTTCTTTCCATTGTCCACACTTCTCATCCCTTATGTTATTTACTGTTTTCTCTGTGCTGAATTCATTTCTCACACATACCCCCTTTTCTGCACTTAGCAGACACCATTCGGAATATTTCTTTATGTCTGTAAAGAGGACTCTTTAGTTACAAGTCACTGAAATCTGATCAAACCAGCTGAAAGTGGATGTGATTGTTGTGGTTGTTCTTTGAGGGGCCAGTATGGACTTACAAAGCTGGGAAATTCAGGAAGTGAATCTGGCTTCAGGCACAGGGTATGTCATCGGGAAGCGGTCTCTTCTATTGATGGTCTCCGTTTCCTCCACAAGAGACTTTGTTCTCAGGCTGACTCCCCTGGGGTGGTGGACAGCTGCTGTCAGCTCCAGATTATGTTAATGAGGAGGGGGCACTTCTTTTCCAGTAGCTTCAGCAAAAGTTCTGGGACTGACTTGGCCCAATTCCGGAAGAGGGGAGACAGAACAGCAACAGATTCTGCTGAATGTGATTGCAAGGGTCCCTTCCATGGAACGAATGGAGCCCAGCCCTGTAGGCCCTGAGGATTGCTGTTCCTTGGACACCATGTCTTTATACCAGGTCTCAGTTCCCCCAGCTCTAAAGTTTGGGTTGAAACACCAGCTGTTTTCTAAACTTAATATTACATTTACAAATGCTCTGGACACAGAGCAAAGGGTGGGGAAATACAGTACTTTTTCCCTGACATACTTCTCCTTTTGAAGATAATTGGTGAGGATGGGAATTCACATTTGAAATCAATATTTTGGAAGACTTAATGGCAGCGTGACAATTGCACATTTGTGGATCTCCAAAAGGGCAGCTCTGTGCAAATCAGAGAAGATAGAGCAAAAATCGGTAATTTCATGTCTTGTTTGAGACAGATCATTCACAGAGAATTTTAACAAGCAAGGAATCTGCTAGGAGGGACTCCCTTTCATGTTAGTTTTCCTTGTAAGATTCTTGATAGCAGATTCAGGGTGCAGCTGTTGAAAAGAGGGTTCATCAATTTAAGAGCTGCAGTGACTTCCCTTTGTTTATAGAAATCAATTTATTCTTATTATTTTTTCACCGAGACATGTAAAACCCTTTGCAATCTGGCCCAATCTGCATTCCTGCTCACTTTGCTACAAACAGCCATTGTCCTGGGAATGTTGCTTGTTTTCTAACATTTCTTCATGTCACCCATGTTAATGGGCACCCACGATGTGGCAGGCCCTGTTCTAGGCACACAGCAGACAGTGGTGAGCAGAGCCAACCCCTTCCTCTGCGTGTTGTCCTCAGGGACAGAAGGAGCAAGGCACAGCAGCGAGGCCCCGGTGTGGACTCAGACAGCAGGGGCAGAATGAGGCTCAGCCACGTGCCAGCTCTGTGACTCTGCAGAAATCATTTCTCCTCTCTAAGCCTCAGTTTTCCCTTTTGTAAAATGGAGTCAGAATGCCTATTTTTAGCTTTGATGCCAGAATTAATAAGAAAATGTGTGTAAGACCAGGCGTGGTGGCTCACGCCTGTAGTCCCAGCACTTTGGGAGGCCGAGGCAGGCAGATCACCTGCGGTCAGGAGCACAAGACACGGTTGACCAGCATGGTGAAACCTCGTCTCTACTAAAAAAATATAAAAATCAGCCAGGTGTGGTAGTGGGTGCCTCTAATGCCAGCTACTCAGGAGGCTGAGGCAGGGAGAATTGCTTGAACCCGGGAGGTTGCAGTGAGCTGAGATTGCGCCACTGCACTCCAGCCTGGGCAACGAGCAAGACTCTGCTTTAAAAAAAGAAAAGAAAAGAAAATGTGTGTAAGGAGGCTTGGCATGCAGTTGGTGCCAGTTTGCTGTAGCTTTATTATTAAATTCAACCTCCCTCTGCCCAGACCCTCCTTCCTCATTGGGCTTGTTGGTCAGTCTGGACACAGAGCCCCTGAACACAGGGTGTCTTCTTGGGAATGAGGTTCTAAAGTCGTCTTCTCTGATGCGTGAGAAGCTCTGATTTCATTAGGCAGGGGAAGCATAAGACTTTGAAGTAAGAAGGGTGTTGCGATTGGAAGTGGGGTTCCAGGTAGGCAGCTCTTGCCGTAATCACAGAAAAAGTGATGGGAGAGGAGGTAGTGAGCAGAGGTGAGCAACCTCAAAGTAGCCTGTGCTGTGAGCAGGAAGGGGAGATTTTGAACCTGGGGGAGAAGCGGTGCTGCACTGGAAGAATGGGAAAGTTAAGAGAAGGGAGGTGATTTAAAGGGAAGATATGGAGTTCCCTTTTAGCCAAGAATTCTAGAAAGCTCTCTTAGTCATTTGTCGCTATCAAGGGGTGAGGTAACAGAACAGATTCTTTCAGTCCTCCTTAGCTCACGACTCAGTCACTTGAAGCCCTTGGCATAGGACGCTGAAGAATGCAGCAGCCTGTGGGCTCCAGCAAAGCAGCTGAAGGGGGCAAGGCACGAGTCACTTAGTGCCCCTACCACTGCCCCCGGGCACTCAGCAGGGTCTTCTTGGGCCCTGAGTTCCCCACAGGGTGAAGAATGTTGTATGGTGGACCATGGCTTGGCTGTTAGCTGGGTCCCAGCTCTGCCTGACTATGTAAAGAGGGAAGCCTAGGTGTTGCGACTTTGAACAGGCAGTGCTGTCACCCCACACCTGAGCTCTGTCTCCCGAATCCTTTGTCCAGTTGCTTTGGCCAGAAGCTAGGAGTGCTCTTCCCTGGCTGCCACAGAGGGGGTGGGACTTGTACATATTGACATATTGGCGTATTTACTCAACACATTATGAGAGCAGAAACTTGAATCCTTCTGGCTCATTTACTTTATCTTATTTAGTGAGATACATTTTAATAATACCTGGCATTCAGCACCGATATGGTCAACAGTTGCTGGGCTAATGTGTGGAAGAAATTTTACCCTCTTGTCAATGTTCCTGTTACCTATAAATACTTGAATGCTATCCTCTCTAGAGTTCACAAAAGGACTTTAAGACAGTGTCTGTGTGGCAAAATGGATGAAGGTGATGGGCATATAGCAGGGAAGATGCCCAGCAGGCAGCTGAGAAAGTGGATCTGGAACCAGGATTCACAGCGATGGCTGATGGCTCAGCTCTGGGGGTTGTCATCCTAGCAGATGACGGAGGAAAGAACGAGCTCTTCCGGCAAAATATGTAAAGATAGAGGAGGAAAAAGAGGCAGAGAGGAGAGGGAGCAGAACAGAAGGGAGAAGAGAGGCAGGGTTCCTTAGTAGCCTTACCTCTGACTCTAACCCTAACCCTGATTCTAACCCTAACCCTAACCCTGCTCTTGGCTGCTATGGAGCCAGGAAGGAGGTTTTATGGATGTGTAAGTCAAGGAAAGCCATTATAATTTGGTCCTGGAGAGCCATGACCAAGGACTAGGGCTCAGAGCCAGATCTCAGAAGGTTAGGCTGAGAGCTGGGGATGAAGGAGCGGGATGGTGTGTGTAGCAAAGTGAGCATCCTGCTAAACAGCCCGAGAATGAGGCTTTTGTATGGAATAGGGCAGGACCAAGAAAAGCTCAGTGAAGCAGAGCCAGGCTCCTGGAACCCATAGCTGGAGTCACTGTCCTTCTGTACTTCTTGGTATGTGAAGATACGCACTTGCTTACTGTTCAGGACTACTGGAGTCAGGGTTTTCTGTTTCCTGCAGCTAAATACACCTTAACTGGATCCACTGTTTACCAGAATGTAAACTCCACAGGGCAGGAACCTCAACAATCTCATTCATTTTTGAATACTTAGGGCCCAGGATAGTGCCCAGCACATATAGATAAATATTGTTGGATGAAATATCTGTAATAAGGTGGTTCTAATAATGTTATTAGTAGAGAGTGGTGAAGTTGATTAGACAAAGAAACAGGTACCTACCTTTGGGGGCTTCTCTGAAATCACAATTTCCCTGTGAGGGACCCAGAATGTGAAGGCTAAGAGGGCATCAGCTACTGCCAGACAGCGTCACGTACGGCACCATCTCTTGTCTGTCACTTCAGGGGCATTTTCTTGAACAAAAGGTCCAGAACAATGGTTATTAGCCAGAGATGAATAGGAAAAACTACTCGTGCCTGTTTGAACTATGTAACTGCAGAAAGATGTTGTCGAGACAACTGAAGAGATTTGATTATGAGTTAGTTCTGCACCATCCACTAGAAATATAATGCCATCTACATCAGAAAATTAAAGTTCTAGTAGTCACATTAAAAAAAGGAAAAAGAAAGGTGAAATTAAATTTAGTAATGCTACTTTATTTTTGGATACAAATGTATCCAAAATATTATTTCAGTGTGTAATCAATATAAGAAATGATTAATGAAGTAATCTACATCCTTTTTTTCCATGAGTTACTGTGGCTGAACTTTGAAATCTGAGTTGCCAGAAGAAGGGGTACGATGGAAAGACTCAGCCTTGAGGGCGTCTCTGATTCTAGCTAGACCAGTCACTTGCTGTGTGTACACTGGCCATTTATTTTCTTCTCTGGGCTTCCATTGCTTCATCTACCAAAAGGCCCTACATATATAGTGGCCTGAAGCTTCAGAACAAATATGTGCTGTAGGTACTTGTACCTCATATGATCTGGGAGGAAACTGAGGCTTTAAGAGGTTGAGTACCTCGCGGTAGGCCTCACACTGTGTAAAGGCAGAGGCAGGATTGAACCAAGGTTTGCCCGACCCTGGAGGGGTGCCCTTTCCCCTTCATTGCTCTTTAAACTCTCTCCTTCCTTTTGGACCAGAGAACATTTCACTATTCTAGGAGCAGAGACTTCCCAGGAAGTAAATGCCTGCTTTCCTTCTCGCTCAAGTTCCTGGTCAGAGCTGTAAGACGTTTCCTCTCAAATCTCACAAACAGAATCCAATGGAGGCCAGGTGCGGTGGCTCACACCTGTAATCCCAGCACTTTGGGAGGCCGAGGCGGGCGGATCACGAGGTCAGGAGATCGAGACCATCCTGGCTAACACAGTGTAACCCCATCTCTACTAAAAATGCAAAAAATTAGCTGGGCATGGTGGCGGGTACCTGTAGTCCCAGCTACTCGGGATGCTGAGGCAGGAGAATGGCGTGAACCCAGGAGGCGAAGGTTGCAGTGAGCCAAGATAGCACAGCTGAACTCCAGCCTGGGCAACAGAGGGAGACTCTGCCTAAAAAAAAAAAAAAAAATCCAATGGAAACTTGGGAGGAGGCAAGGTGAGGCTTTGGGGGCTGGGGAAGGTATCCAGTGCCCATGTGTTTTTTCTAAGTGGCCTTGCCTTAGAACGCCGTGGAAGGACTTACTGCTTTAAAACCAAGGATGTCAGGGCTCTGCTTGACATCTGTAGTGAAGTCATCTCTTCACTGTCAGTAAGACTCTGTCCTTGCTAACAGTTCACTGGTGACTTCGTATCCAGTGCTGCAGGGCCCTGGGAGGAAGACGTTGTTTTCTAGGAAGGGAGACCAAATTTTACTTCAGCCTAGTGGTGGACCTTTCTGCTTAGCAATACTGCGGGAAATTCAAAGGGAAAATTAGCTTGAGCATTGCTGGCTCAAATAATTTCCTCTTAGTGGAGTGAGTGAAACATGGTAATTTAGCAATTGACAACCATTTTTCCAATAATAACTGAAATAATAATTCATAATTAGAAGAGGTCTAATATAGGAATGCATTGAAACCAGATGCAAAACATTTACCCTCCCTACTGCCACCCCTTACTTCCTTTATTCCCACCGACTAATTTGAAATATTTCGCATTTCCTTTTCTCCTGAAAAGGGATGAAAAGGGCTATTTTACCCTTCAGTAAAACTAAGTATAATTTTCTTCTAGCATGCTCACCAGCAGCTTGCCACTGCTAACGTACCACAAAGGCCAATTAATAGACAATCACCATTATTTCCTAATCTCGCCCACCGTGTGAGTGGCTATGTGTTGAAATGAAGTTGATCCGAGAGGGACCAGTTCTGGGCTGAGCTGCTCTCCTTTTCACAAAAAGCATAATGCCCACCTGAGGGGATTCCAGAGAGGCAGATGGCAGGTTCCTCATCAGCTCACTGAGCCCTGCTCTGTCCTCATTGCTTTGACGGAGAGGCGTGGCAGCTGCAGCTTTGAAGGCGTCTGTAATTAAGCGCTTGCCGCTGGTGCCCTGGGCTTCCCAGGGTGAACCTTGGGATGAAGGGCCCTCTCGTGGGTGGCGTGGCTCTGTGGTGGCAGAAGAATGTGCAGAAATGGTGAATGTAGCTTCTAATTTGTAAGACAACTCCCGCGCACCAAAGACTTAGCATCCCGGGAATTTATTCTCAACATTAATGGAAATAATTTGAGAAACCACTTTCAGCTGTCCATGCTCACGGGCCTTTCTGTTTCATACTGCTTACACCCAATTAACTAATCATTTTTATAGCGGGAACAACTTAACCTGAAAGGAGAAGAAGCTATGTGCTGAAAGGTAGGAGGAAGCAAGTCCTTTGGGAGTTTCTGCTGTTCTAGTGAGAGAGGCTGAGGGCAAGAGCAGGCCTGAGCTCTCTCACTTACAGATCCGCCTTCTTCAAGGGGCAGGCTGGGGTGGTGGTGGGGATCTGAGTGGGGGAAGCTGGTGCTGCATCTCTCCAGACAGAGATGTGAGGCTGCTACCACCGGGTTATGGGGATGGCGAGACAGGGACAGGAGCAGAAGTAAGATTCCCGTCTGTCTCCCAGTATGCACTGTGCTTCTGACCATTGAGGGGCACCATGGAAAGGCTGAAAAGGGAGAAGGATGGTCGTTTCTGATCTTCTGTAGTGCCAGGCTCCTGTGAAGTCTGGTAGCCAAGCTAAGAGATCACAGACCAAGAAGACTAGGATGCAACCTCTTTGTTTTTTCTTCTAAGTCCTTGTGGTTATTATTGGTGTTAACCTCAAATGTAGGCCATGTGGTTATTATTGGTGTTGACCTCAAATGTAGGCATTTTTGGTACTCTAGTATACCTTCCCACCAGAGGTGACAGATGCAATACCTGTAACTCCACCATTTGGAGTCCCAGGCAGAAAACAATCCCCCTGGGAGGAGCAGTGCTGTTAACCAGGATCTCTATGGATCCAGCAAGCCCTGGTCAAGGCACTGCAGCCTGGGACTCAGGATAGGCATCAGAAAGGAGAAGCAACAAAGAACCATAGAAGGAGATCTATAGTACACCCATATTGTGAAGTAAGAGTGTGTGATCTAGAGAAAATAGAGCAAGGGGCTGTCAGTGGGGAAGAGTGGAGTGCGGGTGTTATTTTGCATTGCATGATCAAGAAAGGCCTTTTTGAAAAGGTAACACTTGAGAAAGGACTGAAAGGAAGTGAGAGGGTGCATATATATATGCAGGTAATCTGTGGAGGAGCTTCCTGAGCTGCAGGAGCAGCAAATGAAATGGCCAGAAGACAGGATTGTGCTTGGGTTGTTTGTGGAAGAACAAGATCAATGTAGTTGAACTAGAGGGTGTGACCAGGAGCATTGCAGGAAAGATGATCAGAGTTAGTGCACAGCCCCATGGGCCACTGTCAAGAATTGGCTCTTGTCAGGATGGCTATGGGAAGAACTGAGTGGCATCATCATTCTGGCCATTGTGGTAAGTAGACCTCCGGGCACAAAGGAGAAGTGAGAAGCTGGGTTAGCAAGTTCCTGCATCAACACACTAGAGATAACATGTGTTTGGGCTAGGATAGCAGGTGGGGAGATGGTGAGTGGCTTCTGGATGATTTTGAAGGTAGGTCCAACAGAAATTGCTAGTAGATTAGATATGGAATGTTAAAGAAAGTGAGTGGTATGGGAGGACTGTGGTGTTTTTGGCAGCAGCAACTGGTATGATGGAAATGTTATTTACTAAGATGGGGAAGTCTGCAGGGGAAACTGGTGAGGGAGGTAGTGAACGTTGAGTTTTTGATTGAATAACCATTAGACACTCAGATGGAGATGTCCAGTGGCCAGTTAGGTATACAAATTTGTAGTTCAATGGAGAGGTCAAGCTGGTGTTATCTACATTTGAGAGGTAATAGCATTATAAATGGTATTTAAGGTGACCACTTTGGGAGTGGGTATAGAGAGAAAAGAGAAGTCTGAGGACAGCTCTGGGAACTGGGGAGGACAGATAGGAAGGGTGGAGGAGAACCAAGACAGAGCACTTCCTGGAAGCAGGCAAAGAAAGCATTTTAAGAAAGAGGGAGAAATGGCTTCAAATAAGCCTGAAAGGTCAGGTTCAGATAAGGGACTCCAATCGATCACTGGGTTCAGCAGCCTGGAGGTTGTCAGTTCCCTTGACAAGAGAAGTTTTGATGGAGCACTGGGCAGAAGCTGAGCTGGAGTGTGCTCAAGAGAGAAGCGAGGGGGGAAATGGGGAAGAGTTCCAATAGCTCTTTCTGAGTTTTGCTGAAAAGGGGAGAAGAATAATTCAAAGTAGCTAGAGGCAGATATGGAGCCAAAAGGAGTTTTTGTTCATTTGTTTTCTTAAGATGGGGAAACAGCATCATGTTTGTACACCAATAGAAATAGACATGACCCACTAGAGAGTAGAGCAACTGATGATGATGGAGTGATGGGAGAGAACAATGCCATTGGGTAGGTGTGAGGGGCTGTGAGTGGGTGCAACCTCAGAGGACAAGAGACAGGCCATAGCAGGGGCCCAGAGCCTCTGGAACAGGAGGCAGGAAGGGTGCAGGATGCAGAAGGAGGCAGCAGGGGAGCTTGTGACAGTTTCTCAATGGCTTCTACCTTCCAGTGGGATGAGAGGCAGTAGAGGAGGAGAAATGTGAGAAGGAGTAGGCGAGTGAAAGGACTGGGCATATAGTAGCCTCTTTAGGCAGCAGCAACAGTTAAAGTGAGACCAGTAGCTGTGTTTCTGTCCAGCCACATTCCCCAACTACCAGGATTTGAGTGTGGCGATGTAGACCAAAGAACTGGACTAGGGTCAGGTTTTTCCAGGCAAAAACGATAAAGGGAAACCAGGGCAAGGACTGTGGGGATACGGTGTACACATGGGAGCGATGGTGAGAAACACGTGGAAGTGAGGGTGAGAGGACAGGAGGTGGCTGAGATGAGACTGTGACCAGATAATCGATCAATGAACTGTGAGTCCCGCCACCATGGGAGACGAGGACCAAAAAGCGAAAGAAACATTCAGAAACAGTTGGAGAATATGGGGGATTTTGCTGAATCCTGGCTGGAGGTTTGAGAATGTGATGGGAGTTGTGGAGGTGGGAGGTGGGCTCGGCTTAGGGATATAAAGAGCTGCAGGGGATGAGTCTGGGGAAGAAGTCCAGCATTATAGTGGGGTTGGGGCACTCGGGTTACACAGGGTGGGTGTGATGAGGTGGGCCTGGTGGGTGGAAGTCAGATGGTGGTGGCAATGCTGTGAGTGTTGGGTGGAAAGAAGGGGGGATTTTGCATGCCACATAGAGCCAGGTGGATTCCTCTTCATGCCCTTTATTGGGGATTTGGGCACTGGGTGGTATTATTAGGATCACAGAGCTCTGAGGATCCTTCTTTCCCTCATAAATCAAGGATTGAGTATATATAACCGCATACTGAGTGTCTGCTTTGGGACATTCCCTTAATTTTTAATTCAGTAATATCAAATCTGAATCTATTATGCCCCCCAGAATCCTCTTTTCATACTGTGATTTCTGTGGGAAAATCCCCTTCCCTTCAACCTGTTGTGCAACAGGAAACCCAAGTTACTTCCCTGCCTGCTCTCTCTCCCCACTCCACATTCAGTCACCTACCAAGTCCTTTTGATGAAAACTCACTGGGTGTCCAAATTGGCCCAGGAGTCTCCCCTGGCATGCACACTGCTCTAATGTGAATGACGATGGCAGGGCTGCCCCTTGGGTTGCTCCCTTCCCTGATTGCTCTACCCCTCTTCCTAGCAGGGGCCACCATGATCTTCCTAACCCACACCGCTCATCGTGCTAATCCAATGGCCACCCTTGCCTGGAGGGCAAAATCCAAATTACTGATTTAATGTGGCTGTCATGCCTTGTACTGGCTCCCATCCACCCCCACCATTTTTTTCCTACCCCACATTGCATTTTCAACCAACCCCATGCTGCATTTTCTCTGGAAGTCCATATCTTTCTCCAACACTGATGGATGATTTTGAAGTAGGGAAGTCTTGTGGCTTCCCCTGCCCCTGCTCTCTATCCCATATGCCATTTTGTTTTTCCCAAGGCACTCAGTGTCACTTGCCATTGTATATATTTATTGGTTAATTTGTCTGTCTCTGCACCTGAGGACATAGCTGGAGTAGAGTCCAGTGTGTCTGTTTTGACCCTGGCTGTATTCCCAGAACCTAGAACAGGGCTCAGCCCCTGGAAAGCACTCAGTAAATAGTTGCTGATGGATTGATTTCCAGCTGCAGACACCGTGGGCTCCTTCATTGGAAGTGACAAACCCACCCCAGGCCAATGAGCAATTCAGACAATTTATTGGCTCCTAAGACTGAAAAGTCTTGCAGTAAAATTTAAATGTGTCTCTCTCCCTTGCTGCAGCAGGCTCCCATCACCAGGGAAGCACAGCATCTCCCAGCCACACCTTACCAGCTTGCTGACCAAACAGAAGAACAAAGACCCTCCTGGTAGCTCTAAGGGAAAAGTTCCAGGGAAGATCCTGGCTTGCCAGGCTCACTCCCTCCCCCAAAGTGGGGGGGGGGTGTCTGGAGTGGGGGCATTGGCCTCACCTGGCAGGGAAGGGGACTTCTGGGGGATGCTGTGCTGCTCCTCCCTGTCCTCCTGTGCCCTGGCACTAGGAGCGAGAGCAGATGGAGGAAGCTGAAGGCAGTTAGTGCATGGCATAGGACTATCTGCAGGCTCTGTTTTCTTTGGGTGGCTGGCTCCGTGAAGGCAGGCCAACATCTTTGCAGAGGAGGTGAGAGAACACTTGTCAGAGGGTATCTGATGAATGCAGAAAGACAAGTGTAGGAGTTTGTGGTATTTTGATTGATGACAGCAGATTCATTTCAGTGTCAAAAACATATTAGGAAGATACAAAACACCAACATCTCTTAATAATGGAAATAAATTAGGCTCAATTAAAAGAGTTGCTGTTGTTTTTCCAGTGCAGGGCCAAATTATGCAAGCCAAAGGTTCTTAGAATTCTCAGAAAAAAAGAACAACGAATCTGTTAGAAAAACAATTTGCAAAACACTCATTAGTCCAAAAGCTTCCCTGAGAATTCTCCTTCCAGACCTTTAATGGGCCATGAAACTTGAATTCAATAAAAAATGATTTAACCATCAAGTGGGTGAACTGGGTAGACTTCTTTGCTCTCTCATTATGGAGTTTATTTTTTGGAGGCTGCTTGTGTAAATACTATTTGTTTTGCAGAAGTTCAAAGAAGCTTTGCGTGAAAATGGTGTTTTGCTTCATTGGAAGAGCTAGTGCTGGTTCATCTGCTGTCTGTGTTGCCCCCTCCCCTGTCCCCACCTCCCCCCGGCTGCTCTTGCGTCCTCCTCCAGCCTTGGTGGAGTCCCAGCTACCTCAAACCCAAGAGCTGTGACTTACTGGATGTGCACAGTGAGTCAGCTAGTCTGGGGAATTTTGAGAGCTCGTACATTAGATTCTTGCTTTCCAATCCATTAATTTCGTTGTTCTAGGCCTGTTGGGAGCCCTGTTGCTGCTTGTAAGAATAACAGATCACTGCTGATGCTTTCGGCGTCTGTTACCCACAGCGGCTGTTTTGCAGACACTCTGTCTCTGCAGCATCGCTGGCCTTTTGTGTGCTCGTGCATAGTGGTCACAGCTTTACAGCCAACTCTGTGGGCATCCTCCTTAAGGACAGGGCATATTCTGCTCCTGCATGGGCTGGAGGGCTTTGAGCCCCACTCTCCTCTTCTCATAGGAATACTCAGCCTATCTTCTGCGATGGAAGAACATTGAAAATGCTTCCTGAACATTTTAAAGAGATTTTGAGGAATCTTCCCAGGACATAGCGATTTGGAATTTTCTTCTATTTGGTTTGCATTCCTTGCCATCACCCAGGAGAGGCACATCCATGAACCCAGCCCTGGGCAGCGGCTTGCTTCTGCTGGAAGGACTTGGGATTCTTGGTGGCAGCCACAGCGGAACAGCCTGGTGTGGGTGGGGTCTGCAGCAGGCTGCTCAGGGCAGGGGAGGTGGACACATGATGGATATGGATGGGGATGGTGTCTGCTGTCACACACAGGGTCCAGGTGTGTGGCCCAGACTTTGAGGCTAGCAACCATCTCGTTCATTTAGGGTGACTTTTCTTCCCTTCCTGCTCTGATGTGTCTTTTCTGGCAACTGTTCTCCCAGATGACTTGCCAGTGCAGTCAGAGTTGGGAATCCAGGTGATACAGCAGGGAAAATGAGGGCTTTGGGACTCAGCCCTGCTACTTACCAGCTGGGTGACACTGGGGAGGTTACTTAACCCCTCTGAGCCTCCATTTCCTCCATTTAAAATGGGGATAGAAAGACCTGCCTCTGGTTTGTTGTAAAGACTCAATTAACTGAGATGAAATATGAAAGCTCTTGGCGGAAAGCCTGGTGTATAACGAATGTGCCAATCTGTAAGCTGCTGTCTTTCAAAACCAAACCCTCTTGGCGCTGTGGTCCTATGGCGGGATTTCTACAGACTATATTTCTGCATTGCCAGCTGCTTCCTGTTAGGCTCCACACTAAGGGTAATACAGGGAGAGAGGAGAGCAGAAGAGGACAGGCCTTGCTCTTTCCTCTTTGCCTTTTGTTCCTGTGAGCACCACCCCAGTGATGCTTCTTCTCTGGTCAGTGTGGTGCTTCCAGCTTCCATCTTTGTCCCAGCATGCCTGGAAACAGCCTCACCGGCTCCCTCTGTGGTTCCAGCAGAAGCTGGACAGCTCCCTGCTCTTACAGGGATGAGTCTTTCTCTGCCTGGTGAAGACTTGTCCGGCATACTTCTAGGTTCTGATATTCCAACTTTTGTCTTTTCTCTCTCCAGCTCCAGGGATGATTGCTGCTTTCTGCAGTGACTGGTTCTATGCTATCTCTGCATTCCTTTTTGTGCAGAAAAGAGTTAATACAGCAGACCCCGCTGCTATTCTTAGAAAGACCTGTTTGCAACGTTGGCTGTTGGTTGGCATGTGGGAACTTGGATTTCGGGAGAGTCTCCATCATACCTAAAACTGAGAAGAGTGCCTAAGCTGTTTGTACAAACCATATGGTTTATGCTGAACACCTGATTTCCTTCTGGAGTCTGGAATTTTGGTACATGCTAGACAGAGAGTGACTAGCCCCCAATAGAAACCCTGGGTGCTGAGTCTCTAACAAGCTTCCCCTGTAAAAGACGTTGCCCACTGTTGTCACAACTTGGTGTTAGGAGTGTTGTGTCCTGTGTGACTGCACCAGAAGAGGACTCTGGAAGCTTGTGCCTGGTTCCCCTGGCCTTTGCCACTTGCACCTTTTCCCTTTGCTGATTGTGCTTTGCATCCTATTGGTCCTCCTGGTGAATCACCAAACCTGGGGGTGAGGGGAGTCTTGGGGACCCCAGCATCCCTTTTCACACTTTCAGTTCTCAATGCTCTTATAAGCAATTATTTACACTATATTAAATTATCTCTGTTGAAATCCATAGTGTGACTTCTGTTTTTCGGACTTGACCCTGACTGATATAGGATGTGTTATCAAGAGTGGTCCTGGCTGGGCGCGGTGGCTCACGCCTGTAATCCCAGCACTTTGGGAGGCCGAGGCGGGTGGATCACCTGAGGTCAGGAGTTCAAGACCAGCCTGATCAACATGGAGAAACCCCGTCTCTACTAAAAGTACAAAATTAGCCAGGCGTGGTGGTGTATGCCTGTAATCCCAGCCACTTGGGAGGCTGAGGCAGGATCATCACTTGAACCTGGGAGGTGGAGGTTGCAGTGAGCTGAGATCGCATCAGTGCACTCCAGCCTGGGCAACAAGGCGAAACTCTGTAAAAAAAAAAAAAAAAAAGAGAGTGGTCCCATGAAATGGATTTTCAAATAGGAGATCTTGGAATTGGTTTGGTGGTAACCTTACCCTTAAATAAAGTGCCGAGCTCTTGGCCCACTGCAGTGGGATACTAGCACCTCCTGACATGCAGTGGCAAGAAAACTACCTTGAATTATCACTTGTGCTGATCTGATGAAGTGCCTGTGAAGCCAGTGCCCTGTGTGTTGGGGGTCACATGGCTGCTACTCTTGACTACTTTGGCATAATAATGACTGCAAGGACTGGTTGGGGGAGTCTACTTCTAAGTGCACTGGTGCACGTATAGAAAGAAAACAAGTTTAGGACCCTAAACTCCCTGCTCATATTAGGGCCAGAAAACTGGAGAGCTGTTATGGCAGCCTTAAAATAATATCGAATTTCTCATTTCTGCAGGATCAATCTTGCTGGAAGACTAGACTCAGACAAAGTTGAGAATTTTAAACCTCTGAGTCCCTGTACCTCCCTTGCTGGCCTAAGATTAGCTTTCCCTTGCATGAAGACCTGGAATAATCTCTTCTGAGCCAGTTACCATCCAAGGGGGAAGACTCATTCCCTTCAACTAGTACAACAATGTCCACTTATTGTCTCAGAGGTAGTCTACACTGTAGTAGGCAGACTAATGCCCCTGAAGATCTCTACATCCTGAACTCTGTAATCTATGAATATGTTACTTGGCGTGACAAGAAGAACCTTGCAAATGTGATTATGATAAGGACCTTGAGATGGAGTGATGATCTTGGATTTTCTGAATGGGCTCAATGTAGTCACATGGTCCTTAAAAGTGGGGAAAAAAGTGGTAGAAGAGGGTCAGAGAGAGATGTGACTATGGAAGAGTGATCAGAGAGGTGCACACTGCTGGCTTTGAGGATGGAGGGAGGGGCCCCAGCCAAGGATTGCAGGCAGCTTCTAGAAGCTGTAAAGGGCAAGGAAAGCTGTAAAGGGTTTAAGCTACCAACTATGTGCTAATTTGTTATGGTAGCAATAGAAAACTAATACATATACCTGTAACTGAAGTCAGGGTTCAGCATAAGGGGAACAGCCACAAAGTCTGACCAAGCAGGAGATGGCTTGTCTTCCAAAGTAATTGCACAACTTGGCTAATTTATACCAGTAGAAACCTAGGAATATACAGACATGGCTTCTAAAGATCTTAGACAGAGGAGGATGACACTTAATGATAGATTGGGAGGAATTTATTGATATGAGTACACTTATTAGAGATTTTAAGTTTGATGTGTTAGCTTGTGCACATGGAAGTGGATCTTATAGCTTGCTTGATTCGTTGAATAAAGCCAAAACCTGTACAGAGTGTTGCATATTTAAATGAGGTTGGGATGCCTGCATTGTCCTGGGAGGAGGCAGGGAAGCAATCCAAAGGCTTAGAGAGGCTGGGATGTTGAAGTGGGCTTATTATGAGCTCTTGGCAACACCTCCCACCTTCCCCTACAGCTCCTGAAGGGGCCCAGTGGAAAATCTTTGCATGAAGACTTTGGGAAATGCTTCAGTTGCCTTAGAAATCTCCGTGATGGCTGCCTCTGGAGACTGGGATGACAGAGAAACATGCCACTTGGACAAATTCCCTGATTTCAGTGGGGGAGGACGGGATCCCAGGGTGGCAGGAGACGTGGTGAGGCTGAACTGCAGAGCCCAGTTGAGCACATTTATCATAATGGGCAGCAGGGACAAGTTGGAAACTCGAATGTTTTGGCCTGCAGTTATCTTTAGCAGTGATGTTGTCCCTAGGAAAGCAATAGACAGGCAGCTTACTGAAATATTGCTTGACCTACATAGCAGGAAATCTCCAGGTCTGTTGTCCAGAAACTTGACTTGAGTCACCAAAATGCAGAGTTACTGCTTTCTCCCTACTTTTCAGACCTATGTTGGTTCACAGGCCCTTGATTGAAGGGGAGGTTGGGTCCTCTGGAGGAAGGGGAAGGTCCTCCCAGCAGAGCTACAAGTACATCCTATATCTTCCCCTAAGCTGTCCCAAAGAGCCCTGTGTCTGTCCACTAGGGTGACGGTGCAGAGATGAGTGGAAGTGCCCAGACCTCTTTGGGATTACTTGGTGCTTGCTCCTTATGGATGCTAATTCCTGGGAACCCCAAAAAACTGTGGTCCAGTAGGAAGGCTCATGGACTCACCCTGTGGTTATTTCCTTAGTTCCTGGATGTTTTATTTAAATGGACATTTGCAGCAATGACCAGAATTTCCACATTGGTCCTAGGCCCATGGAGTGAGGGCTACGATGGCAGGAAGGGCTGAGTGGAATCCTTGGAACATACTTTCTCTACCTGGACATAAGCTGAAAGCAATACCAACCCCCAGCCCTGGGGAGCCACTAGCCTCATGGACCGGGCACCAGAAGAAGTGCAATGTATCCATGTGCCCATTGGGGGATGTAGCTGGATGCTTCCACCCTGGCTGGACTTTCCAGGCACGGATTCTCAAGGCAGAGCTGGCATGGGCAGCCCTAGGTTTGAGGGCAAAGCCTCAGTTTCTCCATTAAGAAGGCAGAGAGCCTGGTAGGTAAGAGATTCCCGGAGTCAGGCTGATTAGGTTCACATTTTGGCTCCTCCACTTACTTGGTAGCTGTGTGAAGTTGGGCAAGTTACTTAACCTCTCTGTGTCTCAGTTTCTGTCTTTCGCAAGAGGTGTTGTTATATTTATTATTGGCTTCTTGTGAGAGTTAAATGATGTCATGGATATAGACTGCTTGGTACATAGTAAGCACTCAAAAATGAAAGATATTATGGTGACTGTTACATTAATTATTTGGAAGAAGAAAAGGCCAGCAAGTGAAGGCTAAAGCAGATATGTATGAATGAAGGTGAGAGGCGAGGTGTTTATGTGCAAGGCCTGGCCAGTTATGCATTCTTCCCAACACAAACAAGTCACAAACAAGTAAAGAGCAGATAAGCCCACCCTATTGGTGAAAACCTTACACTGCGTCAGCCCCATTTTCATGCTGTGGGGTGAGTGGGCAGAACAGAGGGAGGTTTCTCTCCTGCAGGGTCTGAGAAACCACTGCAGGTCACTAAACAGGGAGTGACAGGAGGAAAGCCACGAAGCAGCAGGGGTTCCTGCTGAATCCATTAAATCCCATTCCCCTCTCAATGTCCTCCTCTCAGATGCAAGCCTGTCTGGTGCTGACGCTGTCATCTGTATGCCCCTACTGATCCTGATGCTTCCCACCGAGTGTAAAAGTAAATATAGGGGATGATATAGTGCTTGTTTGAAGGAGAGCACCTAACATTTACTCGGTGCCTACTATGTACCAAGCACTGTAGGAGGGGCCTTGCCTTTTACTGCTTCTCACAACCACCCTGTGAAGGTGGAACTATCCATTTCACAATGAAAAAGAAAGCTGACAACAACAACTGTAGGCTGCAGCATCCATGGGCAACATTTATTGAGTGTTGCGATGCAGCAAACACGGTGCAAAGCATTTCACACACATCAGGGCATTCAATCCCTGCAGTGGGCCTCTGAGATTGTGGCATCTTCATTATTTCCATTTGGCAGGTGAGAGAACTGTGATGCAGGGAGGTTATGTGGATGGGACAGTAAGTGCTACAGCTGGGACTTTAAACCTAGGATAGTCTGATTCTAAAATCTATGCTCTCCCACATTCATTTATTTTAGCTAAGAGAGGAGAGTTCAAGTTACTTCTACCCATGCTGAGAAGTGGGGCTGGGCTGTGGTGGGAGATGGGAAGATGGAGAGAAAGGCATGAATGGAGGACCTGTTGCCTTTCAAAAGAGGGGAAAAGAGAGAATTTATATTCTCCTTAAAACACAAGCTCATTTGAAATAAACAGAAAGGAATGAGAACTACTGTGTGTCCGGCCCTTGCAAGGTGCTAGTGGTAGAAGCTGACAGAGCCTCCTCAGTTCCAGCCCCCAAAGCCTCCTTGACTGCCATGTCAGGGTGATGGATGCTTCAGTGTCTTCCCTTGCCCATGCTGCTCTTCTGATAAAACAGCGCCACCCAGGCTCCTGGCTAAGCACTGACACACGTAGCTTCTTTCATCCTCTCCACCAGTTCCCACGTTGCTATTATTATCCCATTTCTCTGTGAGGATATGGCAACATCAGTAACTATCTGAGGTCTATGAGCTGGGAGGCTGATGCTGACTTCCATACCTCTTGGCCTTTAAAGCAAGTTCGCTTCCCACTCTACACAGCTGGACCCTGTATGGGATAATTTGAGGGGCTTCTTCCAAAATGCCCTCTGCCTCCAATTAATTGGTCCTGATATTCTTCTACTAGGATTGACAGGAGCCTGTTAAGACTGTGCACTGTGAGTGCTCTGATGGCAGAAACTATCTGTCTCATTCACTAAGAGGTCCCCAGCCCAGTGCCAGCACAGAGAGAGCTTTCAATAAAGGTGTAATTGAGAGAAAACATTACCCCAGCTCATATCCTTGCACCCAGGAAGAGTCAAAGCAAGGCATGTGTACCTCCTTAATGTGGATTTAGGAGGGACAGGAGAGACGGGGCCTGGTTCTGAGTGTGCACAAATCAGACATGACAAAGGATGATCATGCCTTGTAATTAGTTACAAAACAATTCCACTATGGCCCAGTCGCACACTATGCTCTGGAGTCCAAACAACTTCTGTGCTCCAGAAACCCCTACATGGCATCCAGAATGCTTTCTCCTGTTCTTTCACAGAATCGTTTGAGTTGCCAACCTATTGATGACTTTTGCATGTCACCTGTCATGACATGACCTCCAAGAACATCCTGTCCTCACCGCCACCAGGCCCAACTTATTCCATTACAATTTCAATTATGAAGCTCATTTTCCCCCATTGGCCTGAAAGAGTCAAATAAAGTTCTGTCTGGGTGCATTTTTTTAAACTGGCCGTGGGGTCAGCTCATTTATTCTCTTCCTTAACACACAAATGGCCTCTAAAAAGAGGAGTTTAATTTTGCAGCCCACTGGTCCATCATGGGCATAGGCACTCTGGTGGCTGCAGCATGCTGTCTCCCGTCACTGCTGTCAGGAGAGCAGGGCTGGCTTTTGGTTTCTGGGACAGGGGATGGATGTATCACTTTAGGAGAAGATTCCCATTGCTGCTACCTTGAAAATAATGACCACCATTCATAAGTGACTGCTGTTTTAATGCACATGAATCTCTGCATTCCTGTGTGGTGCACTAAAATGAGGGCTGGACTTAGTGGAGGGAGACCCATGAGAGGGCTCTGCCGCTGGCCAGTCTTGTGACATTGGGCCTCAGTGTTCTGACTTGTAAAATGAAAGAATTGATGGGATGATACCTAAGATGGCTTTCCTTCCAAATGGGCTTCAATCTAATTTTCTATATGTCAGGACTTCTTCTGGCGTGAAGATGATGAGTAAGATACAGTCTCTTTTTCAAAGACGATTATGGATGGAGGATACACATAAATACTGTAAAAGTCAATGCACAAACAGTGTAATAAGGTAGGTGCTGTAACAGAGTGATATGTTGTGTGTTTTGAGGATATACCTAAAGGGACAATTGCTTCTGTCTGGCAGGACTGTGTGTATGGGATAAGATGGGGGTAGGTGAGGGGAAGTAGGGAGGCTACAGGAAAGTGGTGACCAGTGGGCTGGGCCTGCAGGTGGGAGTCAGAGCTTTCTGGACAGGTTGGGGTTTGGGAAGAGAGTGGAGAAGCTCCAGGAAAGGGAAGCAGGCCAGGCAGCCCAATACCACCCACTGAATACCTAGGGAACCCATCAAGCCCAGCGTTGTGAATTTTGGGAACTTGAAATGATACTTTGGTTGGAATTCATGGGAAAAGACAGAATTGAGACAACAGCAAAGGTCGTTCGTTATTAGAAGTCCACTACTCTAGGATCACACTATTTACTATACCAGGGGTTGGCAAACTTTTCCTTAAAGGGCCAGATGGTAAATATTTTATACTTTTCAGGGCTATATGGTTGCTAATAGAACTATTGAACTGTGCTGTTGTGTTAAAGCAGTCACGGACAATATGTACAAGAACAGACAGAGTTGTGTCCCAGTTAAACTATTTACAAAAACATGGTGGGCCGGGTTCAATCTGTGGGCTGTAGTTTGCTGACCCCTATTGCTGTGCCAACAGGTAGAGTTGAGATAGAATTTTAAAAATCCAATAGCTCTATTGTTGGTGGTGTTGTGTTATGGCACTTTTGCTTAAAACTGCGCATGGCATCAGTCTTCAAATGGTGTGGCTGGCCTTCAGTGAGTAACTAGTGGTCCCTGCATAAGACTTTGACAGGAGGAAGCTGTCTTGTGGGGGGCCCTGCTCCCAACAGATCCTGATTATGCAGTTAGCAAAATGTCCTGACTTTCTTTAGAGAGCTCCCCTTCCCACTTCGCACCTTTGCAGCCCACAGCTACGGGCTGCTTCTCCTGTGGTCTTGTCTCCAGGCTGGCACCATCCCTCCTGGATCCCAGAGGCCAAATCCCTGCTGCATGCCGTGCACTGCAACAGGGATTCTCTGATAAATAAGGCTTGGCTTTGGCTTATCACACTCCTGGGGCCATGATCTTCTCCCGTGGGTGGAAGAAAGAGCTGTAGGAGTTAGGAGACCTAAATTGAAGGGCCAACTTGGTGACTGATTGGCTGTGGTACCTTCACCAAATTGCTCTTCCTTCCTGAGTCCCTCATCTGAAGAAGCTGGCTTTGGGATGTCCAGGTTCCCCTTAGCTTGCACATGATGACTGCAATGCACAACTAATGATGGGTGTGAAACCTCAATGGACTGTTACCATTTTTCCTAGGGAAAAGAGAATATTGGAGTATTGGAGTATTGATGCTTCAACCATAGAGAGTAAGAGGGTCTGGTTGGGCCTCAGACCCCAGTTTATGGCCAATCATCTGCTCTACTCACAGATAAGGAGACCCTTACCTCTCAGCCCTCAGTTTGTCTGGTTTGGGATTCTGTCTTGGATGGGGCTCTGGACCTACTCCACCTGCCTGTAGGGAGGTGTCCGCATGTTCATTTCTCCTTCCAGACTATAAGCTCCTTGGGCAGGAATGAGATCTGGTTTATTAATGTCAGCTCCGCAGGTCACACAGTACTTGTCACATTGGATGCGATCAGTAAAGGTTTGTTAAATTGAAAGCTACATAGCAGTTTTTCATATTTGTGTGAAAGACTTAGAGAAGATCCCAAAGTAAGAAAGCCTACTGTTGGCAGGGGAAATTAGTTAATTGCAAACAATGAACACTTATTTATGAGTACTTACTCTGTGTTGAGGACTAAAATGACATGCATAATTTCTATTTTATGAAGGAATAACTACATCAAATCAATAGACCAAACCAACTGCTTTTTATCGGTAAAATATATTGATTGCTTGTGACAGGTACTATGCTCTTCTGTATATTTACATTCTGATGTAATTTTAACTATAGAATTAGGCAGTTTATATTATTATCTCCATTTCATGGATGAATAAACTGAGCCTCAAATAGATGTAAACATTTGCCTAAGCTACGTAGTTAGTAAGTGGCACTCTCTGACTCCAAAGCCTGTACTCTTTACAGTGTCAAATTCATCTTGGAGCTTCCTGGAAATCAGGGCGAAAACCTGGATGGGTTAGAGTTTTTTTTATAACAATTTGTCCTGGAAGGATCTACCTTTAGGCTTTTTTACATCTAGCTTTTTGCTGTATGGATAGCAGCATCCTTTGCAGCACTGATAGCACTTCTGCTTGTGCCTTTGCTAATGTGGTTCAGAAATACAATGTCTGGCAGTCTAGAGTGTCACAAAGGCCACACTCAGGATTCTTTGAGGAGGGAGAGGATTACATGACCCTTAGACCTTCTTTCTCAAACAATTTATCCTAGACACACCTTTGATAGAACCTGGATGCCTGTGAGTACCAAACGGTACTTGCTAACGGTGCCCTAGGGTGTGGGTGCCCAGTGTGTCTAATTGAGGCATCAAGGGTACAGGTGGTCACCATCTTTCTTTTCAGTAGCCTCTGTGATCTTTGTCCTCAGTCAGTGCCCCCACAAGTGGTGACCACGATTAGAAGCACCACCTTCAGAAAAGGACAATGATGAATGACAATTGAGCGTGCAGGAACTACTGACCCATCTAATTAATCACATTTGCTGAGTGTTTAAGCTCTTCAAATCCTTTTCACATTGTCCATCTTATTTAATCCTGACAATATTCTCTTTAGCTTCCTGCAAAAGGCTCCTTGAGACAGGACCGTCGGCTACATTTTCCTTCACTTCTCCTGCCTCCTGCCCCAAGCGCCCTGTGCTCCAGCCATTTAGAGGCATGGGCAGGCTCCAGCATGTGCCACGTTCTTTCACACTCATGTCATTGCTCATACTGACTTCTCTCTCTTTCTGGAGTTCCCTTCTCACCTCTGTCCACCGGGTAAATCCTTGTCACCCTTGGGATCTAGGCAGGGTGCTTCCTTCTCCTTCAGTCTTCTTCTGCCATCCTTGGCAGGGCAGCCTGCTCCTTTTGCATCCTCCTCTACAGCTCACTGGCCTGATTCATCCATGTCATCCTCTCCACTAGACTGTGAGCCCCTCAAGGGCAAGCAGCTTGTTTGGTTTATTGTTTGTTTCCCCAGTGCTGAGCACAGTGTCTGGAAATAGTATGTGTTTAATCAATATTTATTGAGTCACTGCAAACTTGTGAAAGAGTTTTTGGAAGAGAGGAACAAGGACAAATAATTTGTTAAGTCATAACTCAGTGGCTGTTTCTCCCAGTGCCATCCTTTGAAATGGATTTGCTCCATCCACACAGCAAAGCTCTGGCATGAATGAGAGACCCTGGATGAAATGGGGACAGTGTGGTCTCCTGGGAGGAGAAGGGGGCCTGGAGAGAAGGTTGGGAATAGGATGGAGACTTGCTTTTCACCAGGTGCCCTTTTCACATTTTCAATTTTGTACATGTTCCATGCATTACTTATCCCAAAATGAAAATAAAACAAGATAAAAATCACTACACGAAGAGGAGGTTCAGTGTGATGGTTACTTGGCTTTTGGCTTTGAGTCAGACCTATGTTCAATTCCTGTTCCTTTCTAGCTATAGGAACTTTAGCAAATTTCTCAGCCTGCCTAAGCCTGAAATTTTTTGTCTTAACATAAATATAGTAAAGAGCACCCATTTAATAAGGTAAAACAAAAAGCAGCCCCTTGGTGTCCTCCTGTTTAACATAAACAATGTCAGAAAAACATCAACATCAGACAAAGCCACTCTGACCACAATTAAGACATAAGTGAGATCACCTCATAATCATGCCTAACTACAAACAAAAGAAAGATATGGTCCAAGCCAGGAAAATGATGAAGCACCCCTATGCTGGCTGATGTAAGTGACTGCTATGTGTTTACCAAGTACAGCTTTAATCTCCTTCTGTTCATCCCAGCTTCTAGGTAAGAATGATCAAGTTAACCAATTAGAGAACTACCCCTGCTCTTCCTATAAGCATCCAATCCAGAGCCAAGCCCTCCCTTCTTGGACCTTCCCTGAAATCTCCTATCACAAGCCCAAATCCTATTTTAAATCCTCTCTAACATTCTCTTACTGAGAGGCCCCATAGCTCTCCATGGCCTATGTTCTCCCTTGTTGCAATGAGTCAGTAAGTTCTACTTTGTTCACTACAGCTGTGTTGTTGGTAGTTTTGCATGCAAGGCATTGACAGGATATTGTAAAGATTAAATGAGGTAAAGCATATAAAGCACTTAGAACATGGTTGAGCATGTGATAATCACTCAGCATTTGCTAGATTACCATCATCATTATAATTATTATAATTATCAACTCTCTCCCTCTTCTGCCCCTCCTTTTTTGGAATTAACTAGGATCAGACATTAGCAAAAATGGGATTTGATCCCTGACTTCTTGAGTCTTATCTCTGAGATCTTTCAATTGCATCATGGAAGTTAATACTTCTACACAAATAGAAAAATAAGATGTATTAGGGTTCTACAGAGAACAGACCAATTGGATATATAGATAAGTACATAGATATAGATACAGATTTCGAGAGGAGATTTATTATGCTCAAATTATTATGGAGGCCAAGAAGTCCCACACTATGCCATCTGCAGGCTGGAGAACCAGGAAAGCCAGCTGTGTAATTCAGTCCAAGCCAGAAAACCTGAGAACCAGAAAGGCTGATGGTGTAACTCTCAGTCTGGGACTGAAGGTCTGAAAACTGGGAGTGGGAGATGCTGGTGTAAATCCCTGAGTCCGAAGGCCTGAAAACCAGGAGCTTTAATGTCTAAGGGCAGGAGAAGATGGATGACCCAGCTCAAGAAAAGTGACAGAATTTGTCCATTGTCCAACTTTGTGTTTGATCTGGGGCCTCAGTGGATTAGGTGATGCCCAGTCACACGGGTGAGGGCCACCTCCTGTGCTCAGTCTACTGACTCAAATGCTAATCTCTTCTGGAAAGAGCCTCATAGCCGCATCCAGAAATAGTTTTACCAGCTATCTGGGCACCCTGTAGCTCAGTCAAGTTGACACCTAAAATTAACCATCACAGAATCCCAAGGAATCTGAGCTAAGCAGTCATTGTTAATATTGGATAATGATACAATATCCTGGGGAGACTGGAAGTATATTTGGGGAATATTATGAACCTTTGTGGGTCACTGCAGCTGAAACAATCCAAGTGAGTTCAAAGACTCAGGACAAATCAGCACAGCTGCTTAAAGGATTGGGACCTGGGCTTAGAGAGGTTACTTGTTCTACCCATCAGAAATGGTCAGGGGTGACCTTCAGGGGATGGACTCATCTCCAGGCAGAAATAACCCATGCCAGGAAACCCTTCCTGGAGGCAGAGAATGGGGCATAATACCAAAGAATTCTTTTGTAGATTTGCTTGGCTGCCATGAAAAATAGTTTTAGCATCCTGTACTTAACCTCCTTTTTCTCACTCTCATTTTGGACCTAGAAATAAGAAGACAGTTATTGTTTGTGTTCAGGAATAATTTGGACTTTTTAGCATGTGCAAATGCTAATATGCTAAAGTGGTGTGAAAAGGCGGGGGATACAAAATACTAATGCTGAATGATTAAAGCTAAGTAAAAGTTATATAGAGAAAAAAGACAGGAAGAACAACTCCAAAATGTAAACACTGGTTGCCTCTGTGTGGTGGGATGGTGGGTGATTGTCGTACTTTTTCGTATGTTCTAAATTCATGTATGGCTTTTATGATGGAAAAAATGAATGATAATGCAAAATGTTTAGTTCTGCATTGCACTGACAGATGCAAGTTTAAGGATCAGGATGAATTGCAGACCTGAAGATGATGCCAGCAAAGATTTACATTAGGACTAGAGGCATTGGCTGGCAGAGGACCCATGAAAGCAGATCAGAGGCTCCCAGAGCTCCCCTGTTCCTCTTCAGAGAAGATAGAAAGCTGCTAGGTCTCTGCCATTCATATATAAGTAGCACATTAAGCACCCAATGGCACTAATCTCATGGAGAGAAGTTTGCAGACCAATGAGAATTTCACATACCCACTGACTTCAGGCCCAGGACCCAGTGCAGTGCTATCCTGCTCTGTTGAAGTATTTCTGGTTGCCAGCCTCTGAAATTGTGTGTTTAGGGAAATGCAAGATGCTTGGTTCAGTCAAACTGTGGCATGTAAGCTGGGAGAAATGAGAGATGAGGCTGGGTGGGGAAATTCAGAGAATAGAGGGCCATCAGGACGTGCCTGGGAGGTTGGACTTGGCTCTGTGTGTGACACAACATGTCTTTTTGGAGGTTCAACTGATTTTATTTATTTTTGGGTGGGAGTGAGGGATAGGGAGAAACCCAAAAATTTAATTGCTAAATATTATATACTATTATTTTTATATTAAACAAACACAGGTACTTTAGGAACTGAAATGTGAAATCTGAATGAATTATTAAAAGATAAAACAGTAGACTACATAGAATTTGTGTCTGCAGCAGGCTGCATCATGGTACATCTTCAAATCCACAGAGATTCACTCTCCTCAGCTAATTTGACATACTCTTTTTCACCAGTAACTGAATCTAGGGAGCAGAGCATGGGAATTTGAGAGAGTGAATTGGGGGCCAATCTCCCAACACTTTTTGAAAAAGAGGCTGTGGAAAGGAAAGACTGAGGAAATAACCTGCCATAATTTTAAAAAAGCAATTAATGTGCATGTAAAATTTGAAAGAACCACATTAGGACCAGGGAATGGTCTTTTTACCATTTTAAAGGGACATGAAATAGACCTCCTCTGTGGGCTACAAGATGGAGAAATGAATGGCACAGTTGCTAGATCCTCTCAGCCTTCTCTCTGTCGGATCACTCACCGATCTGAGGGCATCATTCATTGATTCATTCCACAAATACGTCACATCCTTACCATGTGGAAAACCCTCTACTGGACATCATAACTGCAAAGGAGAAGAATTTCCTGCACTCCTGGGGCCTAGAGTCTCCAGATGCTGTGGAGCCAGGAACTGAAGCCTTTCTGTGGTTTCTGGAAAGTGTACTGGGGCCCCTTGTGCCACCGCACTCAGATTCTTATTCTGCTCAATTAATGTCGCTGGTTGGCTTTGGGCATTTGATTAACCTTTTCCTGCACAGGTGCAGGTGTCATTTTCCTGCACAACTACCAGCTTGTTTAGGGGTTGGGGCTCTACTATTGATGGAAGAGACATGTTAGTTAAACATTCAGTTTGAGGGTCTGACTGTATTTGTGACTCTTCACTCATCTGTACCATTTAGATACCACCTACCACTACTGGCCCGGCTTTTCTCAGCAGGGCTGCGGGGTGTGCCAATGCTCATGCAAGGCCTTTATCTTCTGCAACACGTTCTCTTGGGTTAAGCAGATAATATAAATAATGATCTCAAAGTATTATTATGATAACCATTATACCATAATATTTTTCTCAGCTGTGAAGCTAATAAAACAAGATTAAGAGGTGTCTTTTATTGAGGATCCTGAGGAAAATCTGCCATGAAGTTGAACAAAGCAATTGCCAGGGGGATTTGCACTCAGCCTTCACACAGCTGGTCAGGAGGATCACAGTGCCAAGTGGGGTGTGCAGCACGTCCCGGTGGTGTGTGCTCCTGGGCACTGCCTTGTGTCCTGCCCTCATTGCCTGCAGGATGACCCAGGAGCTGGGATTGTGCCTTGTGGTTTGGGTACAGAATCATCTCATGTTCTAAGTAAACTTCAGTTAGTGAGGTGTGCAGGGCCACCTTTTGTACATGAGACGGTGTCCTCACCAACCACTCTTTCTCCAAGGAACAGGGGCTCTGGTGGGTCCTGAAGAGGAGGAGGTGAATGGCACCGTCCCTAGGAATAGTGGGCTGAGGATGCTGCTCTTTGCCCCGTTGGTCCTCTTCCCACTTGCTCACAGCCCACCCAGAGGTAACAGTCTTGGAGGGCAGCTGTGTGTCAGCCCTTCTTCCATGCCCTGTACCTATACTAGCTCACCTAGTCCTCATGAAAACCCAAGGAGGCAGGTGCTATTTTAATCACCTTCTTACAGTTAAAGAAAGGGAGGCACAGAGAGGTGAAGCAACTTACCCAGAGTCACATAGATCTTGAGTGGTCAGAAACCTGAGAATTAAATGCAGAACCTGCTCTCAAAATTACAACAATGAGGTAGCTGTCAATGTGCTTTCATTTTGAGTTTTTGTTTTTTGAGGAATGTGTCATTTTCCTGCACAATTACCAGCTTCTTTGGGGGTTGGGGCTCTACTATTAATGGAAAAGACATGTTAGTTAAACATTCTGTCTGTTTATCTATCTGTCATCTCTCTGTCTGATCATCTGTCTAATCATTTATTCAGAATATACTGAGTGGGCAGGCTCATGTCAGGTAGTGGGAAACCACAGCTTTTGGGATCAGAGACACCTGAATTTACAGCCCAATTTCCATTAGGTGACCTTAAATAAACCAATCTCCATGAACCATAGTTTCCTAATATGAGAAATGGAGACTAAACAACCGATTTTTGATTTTATTTTTTAATTAATTAATTTTAAAATGGACAATAACATTGTATATGTTTATGGCATATAACATGATTTATTTCTTTTTCTCTCTCTCTTTTTTTTTTTTTTGAGATGCAGATTTACTTGTTGCCCAGGTTGGAGTACAATGATGTGATCTCGGCTCACTGCAGCCTCCATGCCTCCCAGGTTTGAGAGATTCTCCTGCCTCAGCCTCCCGAGTAGCTGGGATTACAGGCACCTTCCACCACACCTGGCTGATTTTTTGTATTTTTAGTAGAGATGGGGTTTCACCATGTGGCGGCCAGGCTGGTCTCAAACTCCTGACCTCAGGTGATCCACCCTCCTTGGCCTCCCAAATTGCTGGGATAACAGGCGTGAGCCACCATGTCCGGCCACAATATGATGTTTTGATATATGCACAATACCTACTTTCATTGCAGGGATATTATGGAATGAGAAATAATAGTCTTAACATATCCAGTGCAGAGTAAATGCCTGGTGAATGTTAACTCTGTGTGGAGGAGAGTACAGAAAAAGTAGACAGCTTACTCTCTGCTCTCATGCTTATGTTTGAGTACAACTTGCCATCTACTGCACTTACCAAAGCATAATAAACATGGGTCACCTACTGTCCTGACTGTTATTACAGAAAGGGCAGTGAACATAAAAGGACAACAGAGGAGCATCCTTGAGCTCTGCTGCTCCTGGGGAATGGGTCTCACACCATGAATATGTTAGTCAGGCTGGACTAGGTTGTGATATAGTAACAAGCAACTCCCAAATCGCCAAGGCTTAACATAATAAGCCTTTATTTACCTCCCACTTTGCATGTGCAATATGTCTGATAGAAGGCCCTGCTCCACACAGTCTCCTGAGGATCCAGGCTGATGGAGATTCCACCATCATACAGCTGCACCATCTAAGATACACGGGCTTCTTGCTAGAATGCTTGGGGTAGGAGGAGAACGCTGGAGGGTCTTGCATCAGGGGTTAAATGCTTTAGGCTGGAAGCAACACAGGTCACTTCAGCTCACATCTTGCAAGCTTGCATGGCCCTGCCTAACTGTAAATCCTTCCTCTTGCCTAGAGGGAGAAGAGAAGTAGATTTTGGTGATTACTCCAAGATCCTCCTCAGGTATAATCCTGTTTCTGTTTGGTTGGCCATGTCTTTGAAACTCAAATCCCAATCAGAAAGGGGTGTCTTTCTGCTAAAAAATGTTTAAAACTCTTCTTTTTTTCACTGTGAAGCGGCAGGGAGTCCCAGATAAGCTCATGACACAAAGCACTCAATTCAAACCATAGAAAGAAGTCTTTCGGTTGGGGCTTTTCTGGGTTCAGGTGTTGAGAGACGGTTGGGTCAAGGGAGCAGTCTGCCCCACCTTCTTACAGGGGATGGCTTTAGCCAGGCTGTTCTGGCTTCTTTCAGTAAAAGAGTATTGGTGTGTTCAATAATGGAAGATTGGAGGTTAGGGCTTTAGTGGTTAGAAAACAAAGAACACCTGGATTGTCTTATGGGCCCAGCTCCATTGCATGGATACATTTGGCCTCTGACAAGATTTTGAAGACATGAACATTGTCATAAATATTACTTTCAAAAGTAAGGAATGCCCCAAGCAGTCCACATTTTCTTTGAGAACTAATCATAACTGTATTAGTCAAGGTGATTTTGAAGCTTTTGGGGGGTGTACTTTTGCATTGAGCTGTCTCTCCTTTGGGGCCCACATGCCTGGTGCTCTGATGGAAGAAGATGGGAATGATATTCCTTTTAGCTGCAGCTTCCTCACCAGTAAAATGAGGATAATGATAACCCTGATCTGGCAGGGTTGTCATAAGCATTAAATGAAATAACACTTGTGAAGAGACCCAGTGCTATACCCAGTACTGGCTGATTAAATGCCAGGTATGATTTGGTGTTTCCTGCATTTACTCTCCCCTGGAGTTGGGGCTTCAATTTGTGCTCCAGTATAACCATCTGCCACCTGTCCTGGGATGCTGGGAGTTAGATCGGAAAATGATACTCTTCTGGCCGGGCGGCTCATGCGTGTATTCCCAGCACTTTGGGATGCCGAGGTGGGTGGATCACTTAAGGTCGGGAGTTTGAGACCAGCTGGGCAAACATGGTGAAACTCCATCTCTATTGAAAAAAAATTAGTTGGGCATGGTGGCACATACCTGTAATCCCAGCTGCTAGGGAGGCTGAGGCAGGTGAATTGCTTGAACCTGGGAGCTGGAGGTTGCAATAAGCCGAGATGGTGCCACTGCACTCCATCCTGGGTGACAGTGAGACTCCGTCTCAAAAAAAAAAAGAAAAAGAAAATGATGCTCTTTCCACCCCAATCACCCTGACTCAGGCTCACTTTCTGCACCAGTGAGAGCCAGTTTCCTGAGCTAGTTCTCATCTTGTAACTCCCCTCTTGTCCTCCAAAAATCCTGACTGTGTTTTCCTGCCACTGTTATCAGAACCACTTAAGCCATCTGTCTTCCACCCACACCGTCAGCGAGGGGATTGGGAAGCCCAGTTCCCGGGGCGGGAGAGAACATGTTGGAGAGTGATAGTCACCGCCCACAGAGCCCGCAAGTCAGGCCGGAGGTGGAAAACCAGAAAAGAGGCAGGAAAGGGGGCAGAAAATGAGTTTCCACCAGGAAGTAGTTTCATTCTGAAGAATTTAACAAATTTACAAAACAGATTCTGTTGAAATGCAGAGGCAAATCAGCACTTGGCTGGCCACCCAGGCCCTGTGAGGGAAAGATAACACAGGCATTTATCTGAAGACCCTTTTACGCAGGCACACAGGATGACTTTTTCTAGCTAATTAGAAATATGGTTTTACCACCAGCACTTCCCATCTCTTATCAGTCTCTGTGGCCGATAACCACTTGATGGAGGTAAATTTTCCAGTTTTGATGGTGTTTGGGTAATTCATGGGCCTCAGAATTAGAAAGTTATTGGGATAGAAAAGGCCTTGACAAGTCATTTAGTCAGTAGCCTGCCTTTGCCCACAGGCTGTTCCTGGGGGCACATATATGCCACACTGTAATAATGATATCAGTCTTTCCATTGACTCATTTATTCAACAATGTGTTGAGCAATAATAAAAATAAATAAATTTATTAAGTATTTACCTATACACCAGATACCATGCTATGTGCTTTCCATTAATTTTCTCATTTTATAATAATAACTCCCTGAGGGATAAACTATCCTTTTATATAGATGAGGCGTTGGAAAGTTGAGCTCTAGCTGTGAATAGGACACAGCCCTGCCCTCAAACAACTTGCAGCCAGATAAACAGTGGGATAAGCAAGGCAGCAGTGAGACTGTTACGGAGATATGTGGAGGGCAACTTAGCCCAGTGTTGGGAAGTCAAGGCAGGCTTCCTGCAAGAGGTGATATTTGGACTGAGACCTGAATTGTTAGCCGTGAAAAAGCCCCGCCCTTCTCCCCTTATAGGGTGTGGCTTCAACCAGACGCTTCTGGCTTATACTGGTATGCTGCACCAATAACGGTTGGTGCACTAATGGCAAATTGGAGGTTAGGGCTTTAGAGGTTAGAAAAGGAGGAGCAATCTGGATTGTCTCACAGCCCACCTCAGTACATCAGTTGGCAGCCCTGGAGTTTTGCCTCTGAGTACAGTAGGAGCAAACACCAGGAGGAAGTGGCACCTTTGGTGGAGCACTGAAGGGGTACCTGGCTCAGAGTGGGTGGGAGCAAGTGGAGTGAGGGAAGCGGAGGGTGGGAGGGAGGCAGGCCCAGGTTCTGAAAAACCTTAGAAGCCTAGTTAAAAGGTTGGACTCTATTCTGAAGGTAGTTGGGGTCCACGGAAGGGTTTTCAACATAATGGAAGTGTCGGCTTTGCATTTCGGAAACATTGCTTTGGCTGCAATAAGGAGAGTGGATTGAATAGGGAAAGTTGAGAGTCAGGGAGGCTGAATTAGGAGGCAAGTCCATTATGCAGGAAGATGGAAGATGATGGAGGTCTGTGAGATTGAGAAGTGATGGCTCAGGGAGGTATTGATGGTGAGGGGCTGACCAGGGGAGGTGAGTGGACAGGAGTGAAGGGCCACCCAGGTTTCTGGCTTAGATTCCCACGTAAATGGTGGTGGCATCTTTTAGGGTAACAAAACAGCACCTTGTAGCTGGTATGTTAAGTGAACAGAAATAATAGTGAAAGCAACTTTATTTTTCTCCCACTATTCCTTTCAATCTGCTAAGTGGAGATGGAAATTGGGTAGGTCTCATGGCTTTTGTGGTCTCTTAGGTGATACCAGGCTCTTAGTCACTTTAAGTCACAAAACATGCCTTGATTAGGTAGATTATCCAGTCCAGTATAGGGATGAGTGCTCCCCTCCTCATTCAAGGGTGAGGTCTCCCCTCCACCCAGCTGGGGCTGGTGGCAGCTGGAACATTTGCCTTCCGGGGGTGGGTATAGTCAGTGCCTCTCTCTCCCTAGCTCACATCCTCACCCACCTTCTGGCTGCTGTATGTGATCCCACCAGCATAAAAGTGGGGGTGGAGGTGAGGGATAGGGCATGAGGAAGTCCATAGTCCACTAATGCTACAGGGAGATGGCTCTGCCCCCTCTCAGCCAGGCAGACCGTCTCTTATGGGCACTTTTATGAATTCACGGGTGGTTTCCCTGGGCTCCTCTTTCATGGGAAATGCTTCTTTTTCAAGAGGATGCTCCCAGTCAGTCTCTTCACAGCCTCTGCTTCTGCCTGTCCAGCCTTCTGTGTCTCCAATGCTGAGGCCCCTCCTTGGCAGGACCCATTTTGGGACAACCCTGGGTCAACATTTCTATCATGATTCAACTCTGGCTCACAGGCTTAATTCCCAGACACGGGGCTGAACTCTGGGCCACAGCCAGTTTTTCTTTCCAGGGCCAAGCCAGGCCGAATTTGTGGTGTTCTCCATCATAAGGAGCATACGTCAAAGCCTCTCCCCTGTTGGAATTGGAGGGCAACACCTTTCCATCCCTCTCTGTGTGGGTGGGATGGGACTCCCAGCTCCCAGTGACCATATCTAATGGACTATTCTTTCAAAAAGAAATCCCTTAATGTGCACTCGTTTGTTCTTTCATATCTTCATTGACAACTGGTCATTTAACTGGTTTCATCACTAAGTCTGAAGTTTTCACACTGAAGACTCTACCATACCTTGATTTTGGATCTGGTATCTACTACAGGTCGACATCTTTGAAGCTTTTCATGTAATGCTCTTTTCATTATACTTTCAATCTTTCCCATCCACCTTTTCTATTTGAGGCTTATACCTGTGCTGTGAGGTGGATAGGAAGGCATTTTTGTCTCTATATTTCAGATGAGCACCTGGAGGAACAAGGAGATTCAGTGACTGAATGTGGTTCTTCAGAGTTATTTAACAAAGGGGTGTGGAACTGAGTCAGGAGGGCCAGGCTCAGCAGCCTTGGCTGGCTCCGGACAGGGGCCATTGCCATGACCCTACTGAGCCGTGCTCTACTGTGAGCCCTCTTGGAGGGAGTCTCAGGGTACCAATGGCACCCAGGCTGGGGCTGACCTAAAGGTAGATTTGAAACAAGAGCTCCCCCAGGCTCTGACATGTGTCTTCAGCTAGGAGAAGGCAAGAGGGCAGCATGGAGAGTGAGGAAGGTCCTTTTCCCTCGGTTTTTGCCTCAGTTTTCTCATCTGTTAAACAAGAATAACAATATCTTTCTCACAGTGTTGTCACAAGGACTATGTCAGCTAACATCTATTAAATTCCAGCCTACTGCCTGCCATAGAGCAATTGATAAACAGTAAACACTGTCCTTACCTTAAGCCGAGACTGTGGTTACTAAGAAGAGGTGAACATGGATCCCCATGAAGGAGGGGGTCAAAGAAGGAGAGGACTAGTGGGATCTTCTCTCAGAACTGGAAGCAAAAGGCAGAAGTCTCAAGTCCCCAGCTCTCTGTTGGTGACTTTTGTGATCTGGCTTCTCTTCATATTTAGTGCTCTGGTTTGTTTTTGGGAATAGCCAGGGAACCAGGAGGAGACCTACAGGCTGATCTCTGCGTGCCTGGGGGACAACAACCCCAGGGGCAGAGTGGATGGAGGCAGTGACAAACACCAAAAGGAGAAAATAGGCCAAGTTTCTTGGTCCCCATCAAAAGAAGACAGCTGAGGATACCGCCCCGAGAAGAGGGAAACCCTGAAGGCTGAGGAGCAGAAAGCCTGTGTGCAAGGGCGCACTGCCCCAGGGCCTGACTTGAGCATGAAATTCCTTTTTCATTGGAATCCTGTCACTGCTGGGTTTATCTGAACTGATAGGATTGGGATTTTGTACCAGCAGAGGGTTGTAGGTGTGCATGTGTTTGCTCATGTGTGTGCACACATGCTTAGCATAAGACAGGCAGGTGGGAAGAGGTGAAGAAGCACAAAATGTAACAATCCTTTATTTTAGCTGCAATGCTTTCTGCTTGTATTTTCTCTTCTAAAAATGATGTTTTTGTTAGAAATAGCAATGGAGCAATCCCAATTAATGGGAAAACACCATTGGGACTTTTTCTCATGGAAACTTTTTGAGCTGACTAGTTACTATGTTTGTATTAGCAAAATCCATATGGCTCCTGTGTAAGGAAATGGGTGGATTTATGTGCTGAGGTGAGGGTGGGGGATCATCTTACGGCAGGCTCCACCCTACAAAGTGTGTCAAGGCTTTGTTTTCGTACCTCGTAGGGCTGGTAGAATTGATTGATTGACTGATGGTGCCTGTGATTAAGTCTCAAACTTAAGCATGTATCAGTATCACCTGGAGGGGTTGTTCACACACAGATCGCTGGGCCCCAGGCCCAGGGTTTCTGACTCAGTAGGTCTGGAATTGGGCCAGATAATTTTCTAAGCCATTCTAATCCCACTGGTTCGAGGATCGCACTTTAAGAATCCCTGGGCCTGTGAACAATTATCATAAAACCCGGTGATATTTCTTTTAGGCCCCCAGTTTGCTGTTAGAGGTTTAGGGTATTACCCAGTTAAAAGGAAAACTACATCAGCTTTATTAACCTGGGCAAGTTCCAGAAACCACAAAGCAAAGCTCAGGGCAACCCTAGACTGGAGAATATAGTCTAGGGTTGAGCAAAGTGTATCTCCCACACCCCATCTGAATCTGGCCTTTCAGTAAATGGGGTGGGACCGAGCTGGGATTTAGATGCAGGCAGAGACTGTGAGTTTAACCACTAGGCAGTGTTGTCTAATGGCAAGTGCTAATCTGGTTGTGGAGTCCAGACTCTCTGTGAGCCATGCCAGGTACCCAGAGGCAGAATTGCAGAACCCTAAAGGCAGGTTCCTGTCTCACCCTCCACATTTATCCTCAGAGTGGCCCTTCTGGTGCTTCCTGCTGCCAGGTATGCATGCACCTGGGCTTTCCTTCTAGATGTGCACCTGACCATCACCCTGCTCTTCCCCTGGGCCTGCACCTGGGAAAGGAGGTGGACTACCCCTTCCTTTTGCCTAATTTTCTTCCCATTGGCTGGTTGGATCAGTGTCCTTGGGGTCTGCAGAGCAAACACAGCTGCCTCTCTCCTCCCATGTCTCTCTGGCTCAGATACTTACTGGTCACACATCTTTTGCTGTCAGGTGACATGATGGAGTTCAACCTTGATTTCCTCATCTGTGAAATGGGAATAATAATAATGCCATCTGCTGAAGGCGATGTGAGAAGTAAATCAGTAACTGTGTGAAGCCCTTAGATAAATGCCCACCAAGGAGTAAGTTTGGAAAAGGCCCATGTCTTTATGATTACTCTTCCAATGGAGAAGAGCAAATTGAGGCGAGGAGAGAGAGTGCTTCCCCACATGGGAAGAGGGGCCAGAAACTGCCTTCTTTGTGGATAAGATTGCGAGTTGAGGACAAAGTCCCCTCCCTCCCATCAATTTTAGCATGGTAGTGATTATTAGGTCTAAATAACACATTTATTGGCACCTACAGCAGCATCTCTTATATATACACACTCAGTGAACACACATGGGATAAATGAGATATTCAAAGTGTCTTCACATCTACTGTCTCATTAGATCCTCGTGGCAAGCCCGGCTGATGCGTTGGGCAGATATTATGAGGCTGTTTTCCTGTGCAACTTGTAAATGAACCCAGATAGGATAAAAGAAGGAGAATCCTTCATTTATTGTCTACTACACAGCATTCACCATGCTAGCTGCGGCCTTTTAATTCTCACAATACCACCATTAGGTGGATACTGCTGTTCTCATGTTATAGCTGATGCAGTGACATCTCAAAGAGGTTAAGCGACTTGCCTGTAGTCACACAGCTGATAAGTGATGGGGTCAGAGTTTGAACCCAGTCCCATTGCCTGTACAGCCAAGGCTGTTAACCTAGCAGGCATTGCCCTGTAGGACAGTAGCAACCAATGAGGTCTGCAAATGATAGTGACAATTTTATCCTTGGAATAAGTGCACCACTTTCTCATGTTACCTTTATGAGTGGAATAGCCCTCAATTTAATGCATTTAATGGTTTCTGGTTGGGATATCAAAAAGTCTTTCACGTGATTTTGGGTCTGGCCTCATACATACACATGAAAGTCTCTGTTTTGGCCAAAGATCTGGAGACATAAAATGATGCTTGATCTGCTTAAAAATTACTGAGCCGGCTACTGGCAGCTGTAGACTTGAACTCAGTCTCCCTGAGGCTGGACCAGGCACTCTTTGGGCCACACTGTTGTATAAGAAGTAGTCAGGGCATTCTATTCTTTCCTGCATTCCCAGATTCAGGGTGGGTGCAGCGTTTGGATGCAGTGGTAATATTTTCATGCTGTTTCTGCTAAAGGTCAAATTGACAATGCTGCTCCAGCCATTTCTGGAGTCTCTGGTGAGTTATTTATGTTTTCATTAGCATGTCTATGTACACAGCACATGCACCATTTACACACGCAGAGATGAGATCTATGCATTTGAAGAATGTTTATGGCCATAGCCTCTCTGTTATTTTACAAAAAACTCCAGGAAATATGGTGTTTTTCTCAGAATGCCAATATAAAAGTTGATATAAAGATTGGTGATGTGTAAGCTTTGACATTACATAAATATATATAGGCATTGTAAAAGTTAACAACCAATTTATTTATAATTATACTGTAGATTGATATTTTTATATCCATGTTGTCAATGGTAACCTTGCTAACTTCACTTCAGTCTGGGCCCAAGAATGTTTATATTAGATTTTTATGTCTGTATTTCCTTCTGTAACATCAGGGCACATGCTGGCTTTCTTCAGTCGCAGGAGTATTAGTGTCACCCATCTGTCTTCCCAGGAAAAAATTCTTGTCCCATTGGTCTCCTAATTCATGGTATTATGGTGCACAGTTTGATATCCCTTCATTGCCATGTAACTACAAACTATGCTTTCTCCTTTCCCTATGTTCTCATCGTAATATTTCTGGATCGCCACATCTGTCTTGCAAGATAAAAAAGTTATATTTGGTTGAAATTTCAGCCACCGGATTGAGAAACGCTTGTCATCTGACTCCTCCAGGTTTACAAGAATGTGTATCCAAACTCTCCTTCTTGCATATGGATGAGGAAGATAGCACGTTTTTATCCTCTGCTTAGCTCTGCTCTAAGGGGGAAAAAATGCCCTGTCTTAAATATTTGATCCTCTCTACAAAAGATTCCCTATTGAACAGACAGCTATAGTATTTTTAACTGGTGAAAACCACTCTGGTGTCGCTTTTAAAGTAGAAAAGGAAAAGCAGTATTCATACAATATGAAGAACTATTGACCCCAGAATAGTGCCATTTTCTTTCTTGATGGGCTCAAATTAAACAAAACCTAGACGTTTTGCTCCACGTAGAGGCATCTCAGTGCAGGCCAACTTGCAGATTCTGCACCAGGCTCTGCAGCTTACTAGCGATATAACCTCCCTGAGCCTCAGGTT